>NC_134040.1:533068-756561 GCF_965140245.1 Athene noctua
CCCCGGGGCTGCGTTTGAGCCTTGCTGGCCCTCACACCGCGGCCATCACCCCCCCATCCCACCCCGGGGTGACGGAACCGCAATAAAGGGCTGAGGGGGTGGTCGAGCCTTTTCTGTCTTTGTTTCGCTGCTTCAGCGGGGTAAGGGGGGGCAGAGAGGGACAGCCGACCCCCCTCGTGCTGCGGGGGCCGCGTTCGTTAGCGGGAAGTGATAAATTACCATCGGGAGGCAGAGGCCCTACGCGTCCAGGGCGGCGATCACGGCTTGGGTGAAATCCAGGGAGGTGGCGTAGCCCCCCATGTCTGCCGTGCGCACCTGCAAGGAGAGGGGAGCGTCAGCCGGGAGGGAGGGGGCCCCCCAGCACGGTGGGAAACACCCACCCCCCCCCCAGCACGGCGGGGACCCCCGAGGGCCTGTGCAGAGTCCCCGAGGTGTCCCTGTGCCTCGGGGAGGGGGAGCTCCGAGCTGTGGTGCCCCCCAGGTGTGGGCACAGGCCTCACCCACCCGCAGGAACGAGGCAGGTTTTGAGGGGTGCAGGGGGGTGGGAATTGAGGATTGCATGGGCCCCCCTCCCCAGGCAGAGCCATTCCCCGGGCTCACCCAGCCCAGCTGGCTGAAGGGGACGGTGAGGGGCGCAGCCCGGCCCCCTCCTTGCTGCCCGTCCACCTTCTGGCCCCGCCAAAACCTGCCGCAGTGCCCCCCGCTCCCCTCCAGGGCTTGGACAGGGCAGGGGCAAGCGTTGGACCCTTTTTATTTGCGAAGATGAATACACAGCGCAGCGTTACACCCCGGCCCGTCGCTCGCTCTCACACAGCCAGGGCAGAGCTGGGCCTCGGGGGGGCCCAGGGAGCCCCCCAGGACTCGCAGTGCAGCCGTGGGGCCTTTCCTGGGACAAGCAGAGGTGCTGCCCTGCGTGGGGGGGCGGGGGGTAGGTCCCCCCCCAACCCTGCACCAGTTCCCAGGGGTGATGAAGCCTCGCAGCTTCCTCCCCAGGATGGTGCCAGAACCGGGACCCTCTGCCCCTTCCTGGACGTGGGCCCGGTTTGTTATTGCTAAAGCTGCCGGGGGCAGGAGGGGGCTCCTCCAGCCCCCCCCCCCCCAGCCCCTACAAGCTGCCTGCGGAGTGGGGGGCACAGCCCCTGCACCCCAACATCCCTGTGTGACCCCAGAGCCTTGCTCTGGCCCCTCGGTATCTCCAGCCAGTCCTACTGGGGGGGGGTTACTAGGGTCTGGGGGGCTGCCCTCCTCCTCCTCCTCTCCCGGGGCCCCTCGGCCGGGCGGGGAGGGGGAAGGCCGCGCCGCTGGGCCATAAGGGAAGCTGCTGCAGGGCGCCGGCCCGGGGGCGAGCGGGGTTCCTAGGAACCATAGTGGGGGTGCAGGTTGTCAATCACAGACTTGACGAAGTCAGAAGTGGTGGAGTAACCGCCCAAGTCCCGTGTCCGAACCTAAAAATCCAACACAGGGAAGGGGGTGGGGGAGAAACAAGGGAGAAAAGTGATTGTGAACCGAGTGCAAGAGCTGCGGGAAGGGAGAGGGAGAGCAGCTTCCCTCTAGGCCCCCGGCTAGAGACCCCGCGAGGAAGTGGCCACCCCGGGGCTTCCCTGGCCAGTGAGCAGCGCCCAGAGCGAGCCCCCGGAGGAGGGGGGGGCTGAGGACAGCCCCAGCCGGCCCCCCGGCTTTCCAAGCTGGAGGAGGCCGGGGCCGGGCACTGGCACTGGGGGAGGACACGAAGCAGCTCGTCCCCCACGACCGCTCGTGCGATTACTCACTTTTCCCACTTTGATCACCTTCTTCACCGCGTCCGCGATCAGATTGGAGTGGAATTCCAAGCTGGGGAGGGGAGAGGAGAGGAGAGGAGGGGCGCGTCAGCCCCTGCGGCCGAGGCAGCGCTGCCCACACCCCCCCGGGGAGAGGCACCTACTTGAGGTGCCGCAGCATGTTGGCGGCCGAGAGCAGCATGGCCGTGGGGTTGGCGATGTTCCTGCCCACGGCCTGGGCGAAGGGGTGGCGGGCGCCCTGCGGGACAAAAACCAGTGACAGACCCTCTTCCACCGCCCCCAGCCCCTGCAACCCCCCCCGCCCATCCCCAGGGTGCAGGTAACGGCCCCCGGGGCCCCTCACCATCTCGAACACGGCGTACTCGGCGCTGTAGCTCTCGCCGGGCACCACGCCGGCACCGCCCACCAAACCGGCCGCCAGGTTATCGATGATGTTTCCGTAGAGGTTGGGCATGACCAGAACGTCGAACTGGTAAGGGTTCTGCACCAGCTGCGCGAGGGGAGGGAGGATGTGAGAACCCACCGTGTCTGCAGGCGCCCCCAGGCCGGGCTCGGGGGAGCCGCAGACCCAGCGAGCGCCTGCAGAGTTCTGCAAGCCCCCACGAGACTTAGTTTGTGCCACAGGAAGCTTGGGTTGAATATCAGGGAAAATTTCTCCCCCCGAAAGGGTTGTCAAGCGCGGGAAGGGCTGGAATGCCGTCCCTGGAGGTATTTAAAGCCGTGGATGTGGCACTCGGGGACTGGGTTTAGTGGTGGATTTGGCAGCGCCACATCAAAATGGTTGGACGCAAGGACCTGAAAGGTCTTTTCCAAGCTAAATAATTCTGTGATTCTACAGTTCTAAATGCTGCTGCCACCTTCAACCCCTGCAGCTCCTGCTGGCTGAGCAGAGCAGGGAGAAGGTTCCTGCCGTGTGTGAGGGGCAAACCTCGGGCCACAGCAGCAGCTTTTCAGGTTTCAGCCCCTCCTGGCTCGGCAGAACGGCTGCGGGGCCAGGGAACAGCCTCTCACCTGCATGCAGCAGTTGTCGATGATCATGGTGTCAAATTTGATCTTGGGGTACAGTTCTGCCACTTCTTCACAGCACTGCAGGAAGAGCCCATCACCTAATTTCCTGCGAGACAAGGAACACGTTAATGGGGCTGGGAAAATCGTCACAGCAGCCAGGGACACAGCGGCGACTGGTGTCGTCCCCCCCCCAGCAGGCGGGGCCCAGGGGGAGCAACGAGGGCTCAGCCTCTCCCCTGCGTGGCTGCCAGCCCCCAGGATGGGCCTCAGATGGGGCACAAGAGTGGAGAGAGGAAAAAGCCCTCTTCCCAGGGAAAATCCGGCCTCGCTGGCACTGTTTTGGGGTCAAAACCCCAAGCGCGAGGTCCCAGATGCGGCGGCGGCCACGTAACGCTCCAAGGCCGCTCTGCAGCACTCACATGATGTTGGCTTTGTGCACGGCCGTGACCTTGGAGCGCCCTTTCTTGGTGGCGTAGTCGAAGGCGAACTTGGCGATGCGCTGGGACTTGGCGCGGGTGATGATCTTCAGGCACTCGATGACCCCCTTGGCGCTCTGTGCGGGGGAGGGAGCGTCAGCGGCCGCCGCAGCCCCCACCACGGTGGCAGGGACCAGGGGTCTTTGCCCAACACCATGTCACCCCCCCCCCGGGTCCCTTTTTTTCCAGCATTCTCCCCCCTGCTGCTCCCCACCATCCTTGTGGGGGCTACAAGTGTTCCTGTCACTAAACACTCTCCTGATTCCACAGAATCATCACCCAGGTTGGAAAAGCCCCCGAAGCTCCTCCAGCCCAAGCATGGAGCTCACCCTGACCGTTCCCAACTCCCCCAGATCCCTCACGGAATAGAACCCCAGAACCGTTCAGGTTGGAAAAGACCTTTAAGATCATCGAGTCCAACTGTTAACCCAACGCTGCCAAGTCCACCACTAAACCGTGTCCCCAAGCGCCATCTTAGTGTGCCCTGAGTAGGGAAACGGTGAGAGCAAAGCAGTCTCCAAAAAAATCTGTATATTGGAACCTTTGGAGTAAAAATTTACATTTTGACCAAAGAGGAAAAAAAGCATTCACAGAAATAATCTTCCTCCAGTTCCTCAACTACTTTTTAAACAAAGCAGCTTCAACAGCCACAAAATTTTTGCTTCTTAATAATTTTTTCCCCAGGCTTGCATTTCTGATCATATCATATATCAATATCTAATCATAGCGCTGGCTCAGCCCGACTCTTCAACCCCTCCAGGGATCCCGGGGACTCCCCCCTGCCCTGGGCAGCCCATTCCAACGCCCAACAGCCCCTTCTGCACAGAAATCCTTCCTCAGAGCCAGCCTGACCCTGCCCTGGGCAGCTTGAGGCCATTCCCTCGGGGCCTGGCGCTGGGGCCTTGGCTCCAGAGACTCATCCCCCCTCTCTGCCCCCTCCTGGCAGGTTTTTTCCCATCACGGGTCCTGCCCCGCAGCCCCCGGCCGTGCAGAACCACTCTGGTACAGAAAGCAGGAGCAAGCCTGACACCCTGGGGCAGGGTCCCCTCCTCCAGCAATACCCCCCCATGCACCTCGTGCTCCAGAGAGCTGTACTCCCCCTCCGTCTGCTCACGAATAATCACCAGGTCCAAGTTGTTGTGGCGGGTTTTATAGCCTGGCAAGCTCTTCACATGGACGACGTTGGCGAACAAGTCTAACTTGCGCCTGCGAGAGAAGCAGCAGCAGAGTCAGAGCTTTTACTTCCCGGTAACACATTCACTCCCCGTCTGGCCCAGACTCGCTCCCTTCGGGCCCGGGGGACCAAACACAAGACCCCTTCCCACAAGGGACGCAGCAGCCGAGCGGGGGAAGGAGCTCACCTGAGCCTCATGTCGTAAGAAGCCAGCTCGCCCTTGTACTCCATGGGGGTGTGGATCTTGCCTGCGGGGGGACACGGAGCAGGAGTAAGGACACGGAGCACAGAGCGCACTGACAGCTGCTACTGGCACCACCTGAACCCCGGTGTGGGGCAGAAAGGGCTGGGACAGGGGGTGAAGGGGCTGGGGAAGGGGCAGAAGGGGGGCACTTCAGAGAACCTCGGCCCAGCATGGAGACTGATCCCTCACTACACAGGATCCTGCCGAGGCCCTTTGGGCCGTACAAGGGGATCTTGTTCCAAAAGCAGAAGCTGGGTTTAACCTCCCCTTTGGGGAGTTCCAAGTACCTCTAATTAGCTACAAGACAGCGAGATTCCTTCTCCAGGGCCTAAGCACAGAGACTCCTGCCCTCTGAAGCACCCAAGGGCGCCTGAGCCAGGGCAGCCCCCCCGCAGGCAGAGCAGGCCAGAGCCCCCGCCCAGGTCCTCACCTATAAGGGCGACTTTACTTTCCTTCATAGAATCAACGACCTGGTCCAGTTTCTCTTCCGACGCCATGTTCTGCACCTCGCTCAGGTGATGCTCGTCGAAGACCACAGGGACGCTGGCAGCCTGGGCGGGATGCAGAGACAGACCCGGCCGGGGGGTTACATGTTAGAGGCAGGGGGGGACGCAGGGGCTCAGACGCGATGCTCGGGACCAGCGAGACTGCCTGACGGAGGAACCGGGCTGGTGAATTGCTGAACCTGGACCTCAGGGTCAGCAGCAAAGGGCAGGAGGGTCAGAAGGACACAAAAGGTTCTGGACAGCTGGACAACAACAGCCCTGCGGCCACGCTCCCACCGGGAGCAGCGAGGATGGTCCGTGTCCTCCCCATCCCCAGCAGCACAGCGGGAAGGGACGAGTGAGACAGACCCAGACCGCTGGCCCCGGGACACGGTCCCACAGTGACAGCGGACTGAGGGCACCCTCGGCCAGTTTGCTGACAGCACTGGGTCCAGAGGAGGCCACGGAGAGGCTCCGGGGGCTGGAGCCCCCCCTGTGAGGACAGGCTGGGAGAGTTGGGGGGTTCAGCTGGAGAAGAGAAGGCTCCGGGGAGACCTTAGAGCGGCCCCCCAGGGCTGAAAGGGGCTGCGGGAACGGGGGGAGGGACTCGTCATCAGGGGGAGGGATAGGACGAGGGGGAACGGGGTTAAACTGACAGAGGGGAGATTTAGATCAGATCTGAGGCAGAAATTGTTCCCTGTGAGGGGGGTGAGGCCCTGGCACAGGCTGCCCAGAGAAGCTGTGGCTGCCCCCTCCCTGGAAGGGTTCCAGGCCAGGTTGGACGGGGCTTTGGGCAACCTGGGCTAGTGGAAGGTGCCCCCATGGCCAGGGGATGGGACTGGATGGGCTTTAAGGTCCCTTCCCACCCAAATTGTCCTAGGATTCTATTTATGGAAAGGGAGGGGTCCCAGGGCTCTCACAGCCGGCTCAGGAGGAGACAGACGGTTGGTCCTGGGGGGTCTCTGGACCAGCAGCTGCTGCTCCCCCCAGCCCGTGCCCCTGCCCGCGAGGGGCCGTTACCTTGAACACCTCCTTGACCGCGTGCATGAGCTCGGGGCCCACCCCGTCCCCGGGCAGCATCGTCACCTGGAACGTGCCCTCGGACTTGGCGTTTTCTGACTGCACAGGAAGCAAAGCGGAGTCAGACCTTCCGCTGCACCCCGGAGCCCAGCCCCGACGGGACCCCCCACCCCAAGCAGCCAACCGGAGGAACGTGAAGAGTCTCTGCACCCGCAGCACTGTTCTTAGGTACGAAAATTTACTGCAGTGCTAACAGCGAGCTTTAACTTAAAGAGCTGCTGCTCCTGTGTTGTTATGAAGACGCCATGCCACACAGACACCCGGTGTCTTGTGATCCACTGGCAACCTGAAACCTTTTCCTCCTACAGTGCTTCCAGGGACGATTTCTCCCTCTGTACAGCAAAAATCCTTCTTATGCGAATTGAGAGCACGATCTCATGTTATTAAATGTTCCTTAATTCCTATTCCATGTCCTCATATTCTCCCAAGCCTTCCTGTGCAAGTCTCATCTTCCTGTTTTCAATTCACGTTGTCTCACATGCTTTCTTTTTTGGGGGGGTCCCAAACACTAAAATCAGTCTCAAGGTTGATTCTCAAGGCATCCCACAGGTGATCCACCTCCAAATCAATGCTGCCTGCCCCCCACTGTAGCTGCCTTCTGTTTTGACCCAGTCCTTTCGCTATTCTCCACCTTCTTTAGGCAGTGATTCCCTGTACAGAGCTGACCTCCAGGCACGAGATTTCACAGACCCAGCCTCAGGGACCAGGCCCAGCCCGAGACAAGAACCCCACCCAAGAGTGTAATCCGGCAAGAGGAGTAAACAGGCAGCAATGCCACGTGCCAAGGGAACGCGCGTGTGTCAGCGATGTCAGCGTAGGCAAACGGTGATCACGGAAAGGCAAAATGAAAGAAGTGGGCAAAGAAAGACGAGGTAATCTTTGGACTTTTAACATATCGGAATCCAGTCCCAGGGCACAAAACCTCGCCTACCTAAATTTCAAGAAGCAGCAAAGCACCTGCAAGGGGTCAGGCCAGTCCCAGGGCTGAGTCCTTCCCCTCGTGCCTTAAATAACAATGGAGGGCAGCTCCGCTGGGGACACTCCAGATGGGGACACGCCAGCCCGGCAGCCCGAGGGCGACCGACACGGAGTCAATTCATTACCCAGCACTTGGGTTGTTTCCTCCACCCTTAGTTCCGCAGAAAACAGCTCATCCCTCCACCACAACTCCTGTTTCCCGAGTGTGAACAATGCCTGCACGTGCTAAGCTACTGCTCGCTCCTACATCTCTAATAATTATCGTGTTATTTCCTATATTTTTTATGCTAACGGGTACCCGCAGTAAATTTAGGGCTAAGTGCCAAGGACGGGAGCAAAAGGATTTTCCCTGCCGCGCTTAGTGCCACACGCTGGCTTTAGCTGCACCAGCAGAAAAACGCTCGCCGCGGTGACCGTGCCCTCGGCACAGCTGGGCCGGAGAGGAGCCCCCGGGGAAGGAGGGAGCGGGGCCGCAGCACACGAGAACAGCTGCTCCCACCACGCGGAGCCTGTGCGGGAGCGTTTCCCCCGCCCGGGGACGCCGCTGCCCACCCCTCGCCCTGCCCCGTCCCGCTGCTCCCCACGGCAGCCCCGCGCCCCGGCGGGGCGTACTGCTGGCTCTGGGGGCACCGGGACCCCCCGCCCCGGGGCTCGGGGACCCCCCGCTCACCTTGGCCCGCGGGATCTGCGGGAGGGCGGCGGAGGCACGCAGGCCCCTCCACACGCCGAGGCTCTGGGCGCGCAGGAGACCCTGTGGCGGAGGCGGGGGGGAGGTGAGACACCGCAGGCTGGGTCTGCCGGCCCCCTCAAACCCGGACCGGCCCTCGGTCTGGGCTGACCCCCCCACACTCCTCTCAGCACAAACTGCTCCCCCCCGGCCCGGCCCGGCCGCCCTGCCCCAGCCTGACCGCCCCAGGCCGGGCCGACACCCCGAGCCAGGCGGACCCGCGGAGCCCGCACCCCCCGATCCGGACTGACCCCCCCCGCACCCCCCGATCCGGACTGACCCCCCTCACCCCCGCGGCGGCCCGCCCCGCGCTCAGCGCCGCCATCTTGCCGCCCCACAATGCACGGCGGCCGGGCGGAAGGGGCGGGGCCGCGCGGAAGGGGCGGGGCCGGGCGGAAGGGGCGGGGCGGAGGCCCCTGGGGGTTCCCCTCCCATTCCCAGCTCTTAATTCATCAGTTTCAAAAGCCCATTTTATTCCCCAGCTTCAGCTGATTCTCATCGTTCCCTTCCCCTGCTGCTTCTGACCCACTGCCCAGCGGTGCCGCCCTCGGTCCCCAGGTCACCCAGCTCCTTAGTCACCAGAACTCGGAAAAACAGCTCAGGGTGTTCTCTAACACAGGCTTAGTCTGTGCCTAACTTTCTCCTTACCACACGCCTAGTCTACGCTTAACTTTCAAATACCCAGCCTTTCTAAATGGCTCACTCCAAATTAATCCCTTATTTCTTATCTTTTGTTTCGTCTAAAACATGCGGTCCCTAAAATCGAGTTTGGTTAATTCAGCTTGACTGGGGTTTAAGCCAGCCATGATGAGGGGCTGTGCAGGGGACAAACGAGCAGCATTTGCATCGAACTGTCAGTGTTGTTCTTAGATCACCCGTTTCCTATTAATTAAACCTATGAGACAATATCTGCCAACTATTCATGCTATTATTCTCTACATATAATAACACCTTAATAAAAATTCTAAAAGCTCCTTCCTTTTACAGCCACCTGCAGGCGCACGGTGAGCAGTGAACAGACGACCTCAGCTCAGCAGGATGTAGAAGAAATGAAACTGTCGATGTTTTGTCATCAGTTGGGAGTTTGCGCCCAGGGCAGCGGGGTTTGCTCTTGGCAACGCTCCCCCTTCAGCAAACTTGAGGGGGGGGGTTGTCACAATTCAGCGTGTCGCCCCGATCCCGGCTGCTGGTCTGAGACCTGCACCCCCCAGCTCCAGTCCTCCCTGGGGCCAACCCCAGTGCCTCCCTGAATGCCCTACAGCCCCCCTCTGCCACCCCCCAACCCTGCCCTGGGTTCAGTGTCCCCCAGAAGCCCCCACAACCCCTCTCTGGGGGTGCTCATCAGGCTGGGGGGGCTGAGCACTGAGACAGGAGGGGGAAGCTTTTCACTTTATTGAGCACAAAAGGAAAGGGACAGAGGGTGTGAGGTGGGGGGTCCCCTCTGCCCCCCGTTTGCTGGGGGGGTCCCTGCAGGCACTGGGTGGGGGGGTCCCACTGCTGTATCTCACAGGCAGGGAGGAAAACCTCGGCCGCGTAGCAGCTGCCAGGGGGGACCCCAGCCCTGCCCTAGGACACTGACACCCTTCTGCCTCCCTGCCCTCATCCCTACCGAGAGAGAGGGGGGGAACAGTGGCCCCAGTGGCAGTAGAGACCGCCAGGAGTGCATGGTGGGCAAGGGGGGGGGTTAGGGCCCCCCCAGTGCTGGGGCTCACTTCTTCAGGAGCTGGGCTCGGGCCCGGTTCAGCTTCTCGGCCACGGCGGCGTCGGTGCTGGCTGTGCACTTGGACAGGACAAAGTTCATCTCCGTCTCGTTCTTGTGCTCGATGGCAGCGTCGGCCGCCTGGTCCAGGTCCCTGTGGCAGAGGGGAGGGCGCTGGGGGGGGGCGTGGGGACAGGAGGGGGGACACCAGCCCCAGCCCCCCCCATCCTGGAGGCACCAGGCTGCAGTGGACAAGGCTCAGGGTGCCCCCCCGCCCCAAGCACCACCAGTTCCCCATGAGGCCCCCAAGTTCCTGCAGGCTCCAACTCTGCCCCCCCGTCACCCCCCCCGCCAGGGCCACGCCAACGCACCCCACGAGGACGAAGGCTTTGACGCGCTGCTCGGGGGTGACGCGGGGCGCGTACTTCTTGGCCTCGTAGCGATTATGGTGCTTCACCGAGATCTCCACGAAGGGCTGGAGAGGAGAGGGCAGGGCAGGGCAGGGCAGGGCAGGGCAGGGCAGGGGGGTGCTGGCTCCCAGCCCCCAGCTTCAGCTTTTGCCCCACATCAATCTGTCCGGGCTGCTCCAGGCAGGGCCCAGGGCCTGGCCCAGCCCCACAGTCCCACCCTGGGGCAGGGCTGGCCCCCTCCTCCAGCCAGGAAAGCTCTTACCAGGTACCCGATGGGCGATTTTTTGCTCTTGGAGAACTTCTCCAGCTCCTCCCAGTCCCCGCGGTTGGCCAGGGCGCTGATCTTGAGCCACCAGTACCTGGGGGACACAGGCCAAGCTGGCAGCGCCTGCAGCCCCCCAAGCCCAGCTCCTGGAAGCTCTAAGAGACGAATCCCATGTGTTTTGTAACTGATAGCCACTGTGCCAGTAGGGGTTGTGCTGGGTTACAACAAACCACCTGTGCTGATGTAAAAAGTGCTGAAGTGTTCAAGTATTGCGGCCTGAACAGGCTCTGAGCTGGAGCTGCTGACTTAGGATGTGATCATTAGCAAAATATGTATGCTCGTTAATGAAAGATGTAACTTAGCTATCATATACTCATTACTGATAATGAATGTCATGAAAACATGTTTATCCCGAATATATTTTTATCCTTCTTTGTGTAACAAGGCCACGGAGCCAGCTGCCCGGCCTTGGGAGCAGCCGCGTGGCCTTGTTCTGAAAAGAACACCAATAAATTAGATAAAACAGGGAACTCCCTTGGCTTCCTCCTTGCGCCCAGGCCAGGCTCTGGGGGAATTTAATGTGAGAGCGAAACCAGGTATTTCTGCTTAAAACAAAGGTGCCAGCTCTTCTGGCTTGCTGATTTTTGGGGGTATATGGGTGGACCCGCTCGCAGCGACTCTGGGTGCCTCAGCTATGGGTGCACCCACCCTGCAGGACTCCCCACCTGCTGGGACAGGCTCAACAAATCCTCGCTGCCACTGGGGCTCCCCAGCGGCTGCAGATCTGGATGATGGTAACAGATGCAAGTGGTGATGGATCTTTTTTAATCACTATTCTCTCTCTCTCTGGTAGTCACGATTTGATGCCCTACCCTGTATTTTCCTATTTGTTTGCTTTAAGCGCATTATTCTGTCTTGTCTTACTGCGTGTTTTCTGTTACATTGTTCAGTTATCCCCAGTTAAACACACCTACTCTTTTCACTCTAAGTTTAATTAGCATCCTTAATCAGCAAAATACTCCTGCCCGGGGTGACCCCCGGGGCTGCCCAGAGGACGCCCCCCGCCCCAGGACCCACCTCTTGTCGGGGATCTTGAACTCCCGGTAGAGCTGCTCGGCTCGTTTGTGGTGGCCGTCCAAGATGAGGTTGGAGACGGTGTCGTGCAGCGAGAGGTCGAGGTAGGGCTTGTCAAAGTCCTCCTGGAGGTGCCTCTGGAGCCGCAGGAGCTTGATCTGATCCTCTGTCGCCTGGGGAGCAAAGCGCCAGCCTAAAGCTCCCCCCATCCCAGCCTGGCCCGTGGAGCAGCGCGGGGGCCTGCGGGGCCACGTGTCACAGCCCTCGCGTTCTCTTCTCTAAATGTCCCTTCTCCCCTTTCTCTCACCCATCGCCTCACGGGCGGCACAATAAAGTTTCACTGTTTTGATTCCATCCCCTTTGGTGTCGGTCACCTTAAATTGCCCTTTCGGGATCGTGGTGACAGAACCGCGCCGATTCCACCGAGCAGGCCGTGACCCCACGCCAAGGGAAGGGCCCCCCCGGAAACCCTGCGGCGCCTCCCCGGCCCCGGCTGCGCTCACCTTGGCAGCAAACTCGTTCTTGGCTTTGTAGTACTCGTCCAGGGCGTTCTGCAGAGCTCCGACTCGCCCTTCGATGCGCTGAGGACAGAGAGCGGCCACTTCACCCCCCGCCAGCACCGCTGCCAGGCTGCAGGGACGGGGCAGCCCCCTCAGAGCCCCCAGCTGGGGCGGGGGGGGGGGGGGCAGGTCTGGTGCCGAGACACTGCCAAGGCGAAGCTCCAGCTCTGCGATGGTTTGTCCCATCCCCAGGGAGGGTCCGAGGGCTCGGCAGGGGCCAGCCCTGGGGGGGATCCTGACACGGGGCTGGGGGCTGCTGGGACAAAGCCCTAAGGGGACGATGGCCCCGGGGTACGAGTTGGGGAGTCCACCATGGGGCACGAAACTCCCCCTGCCCCTTCCCCAGCTCCCCGGGTGAGGAGAAGTCAGCCCAGAGCCCGCCAGCCCTTTCTCCCCCTCCTCCCCCTCCTCCTCCCGCCGGGCACAGACCTTCTCCGAGTAGCTGGAGTGGACGTGGAAGTTGCCGAGCTCCTGGTGATTGTCGTCCTGGTTATAGAGGTCCTTCAGCGTCTCCCGCTCCTGGTGTTTGCAGAACTGGGGAGCGACGTGGCGGGGGTGAGGGGACGTGGGGAGCAGCACCCGCCACGGCGGGGGCCCGGCCGCGGGTCGGCCCCTACCTGGCGGTACAGGCTCAGGGCCACCGGCTGGTTCTGCAGCGTCATGAAGAAGGTGCCGCGGTTCAGCTCGTTCTTCAGGTGCAGCACGACGGTGTAAACTGGGGAAAAGAGGGCGGTTGGGGGGGAACAGGGGTGAGCCCCATCCTGCAGGGCTCCCACCGCCCTCCCCTCCCAAAGCCACAAAGGGGGCTCCCCCGGCGCCGAGCCCCACCCAGGTCGGTGTCCCCGCTCTCGATGGCTTTGCCGAGGGCCAGCTTGCTCCGCTTCATCTTCAGCAGCAGCGGGACCTGCTCCCCCGAGCGCGGCTCATACTCCAGCAGCTGCAGGCGGCAGAGGGGGTGTCAGCGCACGGCCACCACGCGTGACCACCCCCCCCCAAGCCATCCCAGCTGGCCACGCCGCGGGGCCAACCAAGAGACCTTGATGGCCAGCTCCGTCCGGCCGCAGTCGTAAGCCCGGGCGGCGATCTCGGAGTAGGAGATGCCCGGCGTGTCGCCCAGCTTCTGGTTGATGGCGTGGGCCACCTCCTCATCCGACTTGTCCTTCTGCTGCACCTGGAAGGGCGTCAGGGGAGAGGTCTGGGTACGGCCACAGACGAGCAGAGCCCCCCCGAGCTGCCCCCCCCCTTACCTTGTAGCAGGCCCAGTGGGCCAGGATGCGGCTGACGCCCTGGATCTCTGAGAGACGCAGGTACTCGCAGATCCTGATGGCCAGGGGGTAGAGCCGCCGCAGGACCAGCCTGGGGGGGCACACGGAGGGGTCAGAGGAGTCAAGCAGCTCACCAAGGCCCCCCCAAGCACTCAGAGCCTGCTCAGGGGACCGGCTTGGCCCAGGCTGTTGCACCCAGGTCAGGGGGACCCTCACCTGTCCAGCAGGACCTCGATGGTGAGTCGCTTGTATCTGTGGGGACAGTCAAGGGACGTCTGGGACCTCAAAACCCCCCCGGAGCACTGGCAGCATGTGCTGGGCACCTGCCTCCCCCTTCTGGCAGCTTCCCTGCCCGGCATGCAGGGCCAGCTCGGCTCTGCAGGTGCCACAGGGCAGCTCTGGGGGTGTGCTGAGCACAGAGGTCTCAGCTGCAGAGCCCTGCCAGGGGGCCTGGGGCGCAGCCCCTGCCCCAGCGCCACGGGGACGAGTTAAGCAGCTCTGCTGCTCTTGTGAGAGACTGAAATGTCCAGTGACAGTCTCAGAGCTTGCTGGTGTCTGTGCAAACCTCCAGGACAAGCTGCGGCCTTTGGATTAGTCTAAGGGATGTCCCCCAAGGGAGTGGGGCTGTATGGAAGGCTGCACCCCCCACCCCCTTGCAGTTGCATCAACAGACTCCTTAGAAAAACCTCAAAGGGGGAGACATGGACTGAGCAAAGCCAACTGTTTATCAGTGGCTCCATCCTGTAGCCATTTGTGACTCTGTTGTGTATGCCAGACCCCACGTGTCAGTGTTAATGAAGGATAATCCCAGAATCCTGAGGTTGGAAAAGCCCTTGCAGCTCCTCCAGCCCAACCAATGACCCTCCCCCTGACCATTCCCAACTCCCCCAGATCCCTCAGCGCTGGCTCAGCCCGACTCTTCAACCCCTCCAGGGATCCCGGGGACTCCCCCCTGCCCTGGGCAGCCCATTCCAACGCCCAACAGCCCCTTCTGCACAGAAATCCTTCCTCAGAGCCAGCCTGACCCTGCCCTGGGCAGCTTGAGGCCATTCCCTCGGGGCCTGGCGCTGGGGCCTTGGCTCCAGAGACTCATCCCCCCTCTCTGCCCCCTCCTGGCAGGGAGTTGCAGAGGGCCAGGAGGTCTCCCCTCAGCCTCCTCTGCTCCAGACTGAACCCCCCCAGTTCCCCCAGCCGCTCCCCAGCAGACCTGTGCTCCAGACCCTGCCCCAGCTCCGTTGCCCTTCTCTGGCCACGCTCGAGTCATTCAATGGCCTTTTTGGGGTGAGGGGCCCAGAACTGAACCCCCTCACCAGTGCCAAGCCCAGAGGTAAGATAAGATAAAAATAGGGTAAGAGGCAGCATTTCTGCCCCAGAAACCAGATGCAGCAAAAACCTGCGGGACCAGAGGAAAAAAAACCCCAAAAAACTAAAGGTGGGCAGATATGCTCATCAGCTGATACAATGAACTGAAAAGGCAACAGAAAACTTTGCTGTGTGCCCCCACCACCGAAGAGCTGAAGACTGAGGACCAGCAGGATGCTGTCAGACCCACGGTGGTGACTGTTCTTGTGACTCTACCCCACACACTTGCTGGATTTCTGTCTTTCCCTCCCATTCTGTCCTATCGCCACCCATCTTCACTTCTAACAATAAAACCTGGTTCGGGTGTGGGGCGTTTGACCTCGTTTGTGTCTTAATCTCACTCTTGGGATCGTATTAAAACCTCCCCTGACCTTGGATCGGGGACGTCTCTCCACCTCCGGGGCAGCCAGAGCCCCGGACAGCACCGATCCCACCTGGGCCCGATCCTGCGCCCGCCGCGGGGTCCCTGCACGGAGGATACTGGGTGAAGGTGAGGGGGATGCCGATCTGGTAGTCCCGGATGGCGTTGAGCACCCGCAGGTCCTGGCACATGCGCACGAAGCTCTCCGGGGGGAACTTGTCGATGAAGCACTTCCCGAAGGAGGCTGCCTGCGGGCAGAGGAGCGCGGCGCTGGGGGGCTGTGCCGGGAGGGACCGGCCTTCAGCCTCGGCCACAGCCCTCCTCCACCTCGCTCACCCTCAGCAGCGACTTCTGGGTGTCGGGCTCGTGCTCGTAGCCGGCTGCCTCGATGCACTGGCTCACCGCCTCCGGGAGCAGCTTCTGGTCCTTGATCTCCCGCAGGTACTCGTCTGCCTTCTGGCTCTCCTTCTGCAGGGGGGCACAGCCCGTGGGGGGAGCCCCGGGACCCCCGGACCTCCCCGTGCCCATGGCCAGGGGTAACGGGGCCGGAGCCAGCCCAGCGTGCTCCGGGCCGGGCAGCACACGGGGGCGCGGGGCCGTACCTCGTACTCCTTCTGCGCCTCCAGCAGCAGAGCCCCCGGGGCCATGGAGGCGATCTTGAAGATCTCCTGGCTGGCTTCTGTGGAGATGGGGAGGGTGAAAAAGGGAAAAACAAAACCCCAAAAAACCCCATGTAAGAGGCTGCCCCAGCCCAGGCACCTCACCTGCACCCGCTGCACCCTGCTCCTGCACCACCCCACCTGCGGCTCTGGGTCCCGGCAGAGCCGGTGCTGTCCTTCAGCATTGGGGGGGACACACACGTGTCTCGAGAGGTTATTCCCCCCGCCCAGAGCCATGGCAGCTCCACTCGGGAAGCAGGAGGGTGGCAGCAGTACAGGAGGTGAGCAACAGGCGGGCTGAGCTGTGCCAGGCCTCAGCCCCCAGCCCAGCAGCGGGTCCCGCTCAGCCTCACCCCACCTGGGATCTCGTGCAGGAACTCGTGGGAGGTGCGAGACAAGATCCGGACCCCGTCCAGCTCCGGCACCAGGTAGGAATCCTCATCCAGGACAAATCTGTGCTCCCCGCTAAGGGCTGGTGGGTAACAAGGGGCTCGGGGCACAGCCCAGGGCCAAGGGCAGCCCCAGCGATGCCACGGAGAGCCCCTGCCCCCCCATTTCCAGGGGGAGGCAGTGGGGCACGGGGTCAGCACTTGGGAGGGACAGGAATCGCCCCAAAACCCCAGAGTGGGCTGGCTGGGGCTGTGCAGGGGAGATGGTGGCGGAACTGCAGAGCAGAGAACAAGGTCAACCCCCTCTGACCATCCCCAGGGGGCTGCTGACACCAGGGGGGGGCTCTGGGGACACCAGTGTGGGTGACAGGGATGGCGGTGGCCCAAGGATGGCCAGTGGGTGCCCGCCGTCTGGGCCAGCCCTCGGAAACGACACGGGTCCGTCTGCCCCAAGGATACTGGATGCACTCCGTGGAGTTCCCCACCACCATCAGCTGCCGGTCCCAGGCCACCACCACGGCACGCTGCCGGCTCCGGGGACGCAGGCACCTGCCGGGGACCCCCAGCTTACCCCCGGCCCCGCCGCAGCCCCCCCGCCCAGAGCAGGGACGTGAGGGGGTCCTGCCCACCCCAGGGAGGCAGCGGGGCGGCCGCGGAGCCGAGCGGACCCTGGCAAAGGCTCAGGGTACCACAGGGGCACGGGGGGGGCCCAGCCGGGGGGGGCCACTCACCAAACCATCTGCTTGGGCGGAGATCGGACGCTGCTGGTGAACTCACAGAACTTCTCCTGCGGCGGGAGAGAGTTGGGTCAGGGGGACGGCGGCAGGGCACAGAGGGGATAAGCGGCCCAGCCCAGCACCGAGCGGGTCCCGGCCCGTCACCAGCTCTGGAAGCAGCCAGGGCTGCGTCCGAAGGGCGAGGGCGCTGTGTGAGCACTGGAACCAGGCGTGAGAAACACCCCCCCATCGCTGGAATGCCCACACGTGGGGCAAGAAGCCGTTTGTGCTCGGCTGAGACTGAGGGAACGAAGGTGAAAGGAGAAGGATTGGTCTCGGAGGGTGTGGAGGGCAACCAGCCCCTCACCAGCACGAGCCCCGCACCATGGGGTATCTGCAGGGTAGAATCGTGACTCGCAAGCGAGGCCCCCGCGCTGGATCGACCGCGCCAGTGGTGGTGGTGAGGCTGAGACTGCTCAGGAAACGGGATTAGAAATGGGAAATTTGGGTACAGCCGTAACTGTGACCCGTAGGGAAAGAGTAATTAGTGGTGGCTGTTTGTCTGGGGGGAAGCTTGGACAGAGAAGGGGAGGGGCAAGGCTGGCAGAAAGGTGCGTCCAGAAATAGAAAAAGTGGGGAGTGAGGTAGGAAATCGGGTGAAGAATAAGAGGGTGGATGTGCTGAGGGAGGAGCACAGACACCCCGACACCGACCTGTAGCCCCGAGTCCGTGGGGACCCCGAGGGAACGCGCATGGGCAGGGGGAGGAGGGGGCTGACACCCCAAAGCCGTGCGTGGGGGGGAGCGGGGGGCTCACCTTCAGCGTGGCCAGGCCCATCCAGATGTAGCCGGTGTCGGTGAAGAGAGCCAGGCAGCGGTAGTTGAAGGACACGGCCATGTGCAGGTAGGCACCGGCGGAGGGGCTCATGCCGGGGGGCGTCTGGGACAGGGAGAGGGTGAGGGTCACACCGGGGGAACACGGGACGTGCCACGTGCCAGCCCCGACGCTGCGTGAGGGGCTGAGGACTGGTCGGAGCAGGGGTGACCCTTCCCACCCAGCACCTGCTCAACCCTTGCCCAGGATGGGGCCAGATGTCACAGAATCCCAGAATCATGGAGATTGGAAAAGCCCTTGCAGCTCCTCCAGCCCCACCATGACCCTCCCCCTGACCGTTCCCAACTCCCCCAGATCCCTCAGCGCTGGCTCAGCCCGACTCTTCAACCCCTCCAGGGATCCCGGGGACTCCCCCCTGCCCTGGGCAGCCCATTCCAACGCCCAACAGCCCCTTCTGCACAGAAATCCTTCCTCAGAGCCAGCCTGACCCTGCCCTGGGCAGCTTGAGGCCATTCCCTCGGGGCCTGGCGCTGGGGCCTTGGCTCCAGAGACTCATCCCCCCTCTCTGCCCCCTCCTGGCAGGGAGTTGCAGAGGGCCAGGAGGTCTCCCCTCAGCCTCCTCTGCTCCAGACTGAACCCCCCCAGTTCCCCCAGCCGCTCCCCAGCAGACCTGTGCTCCAGACCCTGCCCCAGCTCCGTTGCCCTTCTCTGGCCACGCTCGAGTCATTCAATGGCCTTTTTGGGGTGAGGGGCCCAGAACTGAACCCCCTCAGCGAGGGGCGGCCTCCCCAGTGCCGAGCCCAGGGCTCAGATCCCTTCCCTGTCCCTGCTGGCCACGCCAGTGCTGACACAAGCCAGGATGCCGTTGCCCTCCTTGGCCCCCTGGGCACACTCTGGCTCATTCTCACCCCCCCCAGTCCCTCTCTGACCGGCAGCTCTCCAGCCACTCCTCCCCAGGCCTGTAGCCCTGCTGGGGGTTGTTGTGGCCCAAGGGCAGCCCCCGGCATTTGCCCTCAGTGAAACTCCCCCAGTTGGGCTCAGCCCATGGCTCCAGCCTGCCCAGGTCTCTCTGCAGCCTCCCCGCACTCGAGCAGACCAACACTCCCACCCAACTGGGTGTCCTCTGCAAACTGACTGAGGGGGCACTCACCCCCCTTGTCCAGATCACCAATAAAGATGTTAAACAGGAGCAGCCCTGCAGTACGTGCCCGCCCGTGGGACAGCGCGGGGACAGGGGAAGGACCTGCCAGTGAGGAAGGGGGGGTGCAAATTGCCCTGCTCTCCCCTCCAGGGCCGGCTGTCGCAGCTCACTCACCACCACGGAGCAGGAGGTGTTGTCCAGGAGGTAGAGCTCCTGCCCCACCGCCAGCAGGACGATGGTGACTCTGTCCTGGGACAGCACGGCCCAGCACGAGGGTGGCTTCTGCAAACCTGCGGGGGAGCAGCGTGAGGCCCCCGCGCCCGGGAGGAGCGGGGGAGCCGCGGGGAGGGGACGCACCGGGAACCTCGGGCATCCTGCGCAGCTTCAGGTCGTCGATGTTGGTGGCGAGGGAGAAGCGGTGTGCCCCGGTGAGGATGGCCACGCCGGTGCCGTACTCTGTGTGGAAAACCTTGGCCTCCAGCACGTGGTTCTGCAGCACCTCCTGCACCACAGAGAGAGCTGGGCCCGGGCTCGGCACCACGCTCTGGGGACAAAACCTCCCCGGGGAGGAGGAGGAGGTGTCCCAGCTCGGACAGACCTTGCTCCACAGCAGAGGGCTCCGTTCTGGCCCCAAGGGCCACGGAGACAGTTGCCAGCTCATTGCCAAAGGCTGGCAGCCCTGCAGGGAGGCTGGGAGAGCCCCGGGCACCCCGCTGTGCCCCATGGGGGGGTTCTCCACGGCACAACCCCAACCCTGGGTACCTCCCGGGCTCCCCGAGTCCTGCTCCACTCACGTTGCCCATGCTGAAGTGGCGCTTGAACTCGCAGAAGAGGTTGTAGATGAGAACGGTGCCGTCGTCCTGGATGCAGAGCAGGTCCTCGCTGGCCGTCCAGCCCAGCTGCACCAGCTGCCCGCTCTTCCACTGCGGCAGGAGACACATCAGCGTGCCACAGGGCTGCTCACCTTGCAGCCAGCCCAGCCCCAGAGACATCCCTCCAGGAGACGTACGTGAAGCCCACGGCCACAGCTGGGCATCTGGAGGTCCCATGCCGCTGGCCACCCTGGCTCTGCAGGGCCCTGTGCTCCCAGCAGCCTTCCCTGGCCCCCCACATCCCACCAGCCCCGGGCAGTGAGGACGGGAGGACGCTGCTGCGGCACCAACGCTGCAGCTCCCGTCCCCTTCTCCCAGGGCTGGGCAGCCTCCTCTTCCCTACAGCTCCCCCCACTCCTGAGCAGCTTCTCCAAAGCTTTCAGGGGGCTCCAACGAGCTGAATCCCAGAACCCCAGAACCATCTGGGTTGGAAAAGCCCTTGCAGCTCCTCCAGCCCAACCGTGACCCTCCCCCTGACCGTTCCCAACTGCCCCAGATCCCTCAGCGCTGGCTCAGCCCGACTCTTCAACCCCTCCAGGGATCCCGGGGACTCCCCCCTGCCCTGGGCAGCCCATTCCAACGCCCAACAGCCCCTTCTGCACAGAAATCCTTCCTCAGAGCCAGCCTGACCCTGCCCTGGGCAGCTTGAGGCCATTCCCTCGGGGCCCGGCGCTGGCTCCTTAGCTTCAGAGACTCATCCCCCCTCTCTGCACCCTCCTGGCAGGCAGTCAAGGTGCTGAGGACACGTGATAGCACCCAGCTTCCCCATGGAGAGACCAGAGGAGCCGCCCGAGGGTGCCACAGGCGAGCGGCACGGGCAGAGGGCACTGCCGGTCTCGCGGCCCGGTGCTGCAGCCGTTACGGCCTTTGGTGCCCCCGAAGCCCCTTCGCAGTCCCCCTGCCCGCGGGCTATCGCTGTGAGGGGCAGAGCTACAGCCTGTGGTGTTGGGACTGGCCTAAGCTCCCGGCACATCCCAGACCCCCAGGGAGCAACTTAAAGGAGGGGAGGGGGGGCAACCCCAGGCCAGCTCACCGGGATGCTGGCCAGGAGCAGCCCCGAGGCCGAGTAGATCTCCAGCAGCGGGCGGGTGCTGGGGGATTTCTCCTTCCGGACGTTGTTCTTCATCAGAGCTGCGGGCAGGGTGGGACGGAACAGAGCGTCTGAGCCGCGGCCCCTCTGCCCTCACTGCCGGGGGGTCCCGTGTGCCCGGGGGGCTCCTGCCCCGGCGTGGGAGGCTGGGCCCGGCCCTACCTATGGGTCCCCCATACGGGGCGGCCGCCACCAGGCAGTCCCGCAGGTCCTCCTTGAGGCTCCACTCCATGGTGTACAGCTCGAACCTCCTGCAGGGCGGACGGACAGACAGATGGATGGACGGGCAGCAGACCAAGGGATGGGGGGGGGGGGGCTGGGACACTGCCCACCCCCCCAGCTGGCCCTGGGACCCCGCAGCCAGCCCCGGGACCCTCCAACCAGCCCCGGGACCCATGACCAGCCCTGAGCCCCCCCACCAGCCTCGGGGCCCCCCAGCCAGCGCTGAGACGCACCCGACGAGTCCTGAACGCCCCCGTCAGCCCCGGGACCCCCTAACCAGCCTCAGGACCCCCCCACCAGTCCTGGGACGCCCCTGGCGAGTACTGGAACCCCCCTACCAGCCCCGGGACCCTCCAGCCAGCCCCCCGGCCGGCCGCAGGGACGGGGAAGGGGCTGCTTCCGGCCGGCCCCGCTCACCGGTAGAAGGCCTCCTCGCCCAGCGGGTTCCAGTTGGCCGTGTAACAGTCCATGGTGCCGCCACGGGACGAACCGGCCGCTGCCGGTGCCGGTGCCGCGGCCTCTGTTTGCGCTTCCGCCCGCCCCGCCCCGCCCCGCCCCGCCCCGCCCCGCCGCGTCCCGCCCCGCCGCGACGTGACGTGATGACGCCGGCTCGGTCGCCGCCATTTTGGGTGAGGGCACGGGTACAGGCAGGGAGAGAAAAGGCACCGCCGCCATCTTTAGTAAGGGCACGGCCGCCCGCCAGCTCCTGGGCCCCAGAGTCCCGTGTCACCGACGGTGTCCCCTGACCCCCCAGATGTCCCCTGTCCCTCAAGGTGTCCCCTGCCCCTGGGGGTGTTCCTTGTCTCTCCAGATGACCTCTGTCTCCTGGGGTGTCTTCTGTCCCCCAAAGTGTCTCCTGTCCCCCAGGGAGTCCCCTGCCCCCTAAGGTGTCCCCTGTCCCCCAAGGCGTCCCCTGCCCCTGGGGGTGTAGCCTGCCCCCCAAGTTGTCCCCTGTCCCCCTAAGGCGTCCCCTGCCCTCCAAGGTGTCCCCTATCCCCTAAGGTGTCCCCTGTCCCCCAAGATGTCCCCTGCCCCTGGGGGTGTCCCCTGTCCCCAGGGTTTCCCCTGTCACCACTGCTGGATGACCCCCCCTAGCACCCCGTGGTGTCCCCGATCCCCCCTGTCCCCAGCACAGGGATTCTCCTGCCCTGTCCCTGTCCCCTATGGTGTCCCCTGTCCCCCACGGTGTCCCCTGGGATGGCTCAGGGACGGCCCCCAGCCCTTCCCGCGGGCAGCGCGGGCACTGCCGAGCCATCGGGTCTCTCTTTCTTTATTTCTCACGGCTACAAAACTAGGAGAGGCCGCGGCAGCCCGGCCAGGCACTGGCCTCCGTCCCCCCGCCGCTGACACCGGGGCCTCGGGTGCCGGGGACGGAGGAGCTGCAGCGGGGCCTCGTGTGCTGGTGCTGGGGTGGGTCGTGCCGCGACCGGGCCTCGTGTGCCATGGCCGGGCCTCGTGTGCCACGGCGGTGGCTAGCGTGGCGGGGCCGCGGCGTGCCCGGGCAGGTCGCAGCGGTAGTGGAAGATCTGGAAGCAGAGGAGGCTGCCGAGCAGCGAGGGGCTGAAGGCACCCACCCTCCTGAAGCCCTGGCCCTCGTAGAGCTGCTGGGCCGCCACCTGCACCATGGAGGTGGAGAGAACCACCGCGCCGTAGCCCCGCGCCCGGGCGAAGCGCAGCACCTCCCCGCAGAGCGCTTTGGAGATGCCCCGGCCCCGGTAGTCCTTGCTGACCGACATGCGCTTCAGCTCCAGGGCCACCCCTCTCTCGGCCGGGTCCTCCGGCGGTGCCACGGCCACCATACCCACCACGGCCCCGCCGGCCTCCGCCACCCAGAAGCAGGAGTCGGGTGCCCGCAGGTAGCTGGTGGGGATGTCGCAGAGGTCGGTGCTCAGCGCCTGGCACACGTACGAGGTGCTGAAGGAGCGGACCAGGAGCCAGATGGCCACCAGCGCCAGCGCCACTGTCCCCAGCCCCAGCACCCAGTAGCCGGCGGCCGCCCGCGCTGCCGCGAAGAGGACCAGCAGCCCCAGCTGCACCCGCGCCGAGCGCAGGACGTGGCGGTAGCCGGCCGGCGCGTGCTCCAAGATGCCGCGGGCGAAGAGGGTCCGGACGGTGTCGTAGTCCTGGTCCCGGTACTGCCGGATGCGGTAGGACGCCATGGGCTGCCGGCACCTGCAGCAACGGCACGGAGCGGGGGGTCAGGGACCCCCGGGGTAACCCCAGACCCTGCGGCCAGGACGGCACAGCCGGCAAACGGGCAGGAATCGCTGCCCGGGCACCACGCAGCCGCGTGGGCTCCTGTCGGCTGGGCACCGGCCTGCGCCCGCGCCGCCCTGCCGGCATCGTTACCCTCTTCTCCCTAAAAATCCCCATCGCCGGCCTTGCCTGGGGTGGGCAGGGGGGCAGCGGGCTGGGGGGGTCCTGTCTGCCCCTCGATGGGGCCTCTGAGATTCATCCCACACGCCCCAGGGCAGGGACACTTGGGAGGGGGGGAGCAGGGCCTGCCAGGGGGGGACATGAAGTGGCAACCAGGAGGATATGGGGGTGCCTACCCACCCCCCCACTCCCCGGCACTCACTGGGTGCCCGTCCTTCGCCTCGTGGTGCCGTGGTGGGCACAGAACCCCCCCCCCTGGCAGCTGCTCGGGCATGCCGTGGGCTTGTGACCCTGATTGGGGGCGGGGGGGCACTGAGCCACCTTGGGCACAGGGACCTCGAGGAGCAACGGCTCCCCCCGCTCTGGGGAAGGGGTTGGGGGCCCCGAGCTGCCAAAAACCCCGCGGGGGGGCTGCGCTGGCCTCGTTACTGGGGGATAAGGGAGAGCGTGGCCTCAGCCCCCCCCTTTCCTGACGTCCCAGCCCTCCACATCCCCCCTCCCCTCAGCAATCACCCCGTCCCCCCCCTAACCTGCTGCTGCCGGCTCTGCCGCTCGGCAAACCGGGGACCTGCAGCTGTGCTGGTCCCCCGGGAAAACTGGGGGGGCCCCTCACCAACCCCTGGGGGTCCCCTTTATGAGGGGGGGGGGGCCCTTTTTCTTCCCGCAACCCCAGCGGCACAAGCTGGCAGCTCCCAGCGCTGCCACAAAGATGTCGGCTCCGTTCAGCCCATTTTTCTTTTTTAAGAGGGGGGGGGGTATCTCGCCCAGCTTTGGGAGGGTGGGGGGGCTCTAGTGACAGCACCACCCCCACCCCCCCAGCTCGGCCCTTACCCGGGGCTGACGGCGGCTCCGGGGACGCAGCAAGCGCAGGCGCTGAAGGGGAAGTGCCGCCTCCGCCGACGCCGTGATGCTGCCATAAACCGAGCCCTGAGAAGGTTACGGGGTCACGCTCAGCCTTGGGGGGGGTGAATTGGGGGGGGGTCAGTCCTACGCAGGGGATGGGGGACCCGGGCAGTGGCGGGGGACGGGCAGAGCCCGTCCCCCGCCACTGCCCGGGTCCCCCATCCCCGCCAAACGGAGATGCTTCTACACCGGACCCCCACGGTGGGAGAAATCTCACCGAGGGGGGGGCCCAGCCACATTTAACCCCTTTTTCAGCCCCCCCTCTTTTAGGGCGGTGAGGTGGGGGGGGCTAAACCCCACCGCGGGGACTTTACCCGGTGCTGTCATGCTCCCAGGGCTCATTTTTCGGCCAAGTCACCTTTCATCCCCCGAGCAAAGGGTGCAAGGAGCGGGGGGGGGGGGGGGGGCACACAAGGAGCTGGGGGGGGGGAAATAAGTGTGAAAAATGACCTGTCTGGCGCTGAGAACATTTTTTTATTTCTCCAGCCTGACCCGCAGGCAGTGGGGTGAGGACAACACACAGCCGAGGAGGGGTCCCCACTGTGCCCCACAGGGGACACAGAGGCGCCGGGGTCAGGCAGGAAAACCGTCCGTCCCCCCCCCCGTGGAAAAAAACCCTCCTGGGAGGGCTCGGTGCTCCCGCGGCACGAGGGTCCCTACCCCCCGCGCCGCCGTGCCGCACGCTCCCTGAGATAAAACCCCGCGCGGCCCCGCGGCACGAAGCGGAGCGGGGAAATGGGAGGGACGGGACACACACAGACCCCCCCGGTGCCCCCCCGACACGGCGAAAAGCAGCAGCCGGGTGCGTGCGGCGGGGCTCAGGGGGCGGCGGGCAGGTCGTAGCGGTAGGTGGTGACGGTGCAGTTGGCCAGGCGGCCGTAGGCCGTGGGCAGGACGTAGCGGCGGTGGCGGCGGAAGCCCAAGCGCTCGTAGAGGGCACGAGCCTCGTGTTGCACCATCAGCGTGTTGAGCACCACGGCCCGGCAGCCGCGCTGCCGCGCGAAGGCCAGGGCGGTGCGGCCCAACGCCGTGGCGATGCCCAGCCCCCGGTAGTCCTTCCTCACCGACATCCTCTTCAGCGCCAGCTCGCCGGGGCCGCCGTCGCCCGCCGGGCGCACGCCCACCGTCCCCACCACCCGCCCGTCCGCCTCCGCCACCCAGAAACGGGCGCCGGCGCTTTCGGCGTAAGCGGCGCCGATGTCCCGGAGGTCGTCGCCGAGGCAGCGGTCGATGTAGGTGCTCCAAGCCCAGCCCAGGAGGTGCCGGGCCAGCGCCAGGAGCAGGGTGAGAGCCAGGACGGGCAAGAGGAGGGAGCGGGCGCTGGCCAGCAGCAGGCAGAAGGTGCAGCCCAGCGCCAGCAGCGCCCAGGGCTGCCGCAGCACGTGCAGGCACAGCGCCGGCGCGTACTCGCTCATGCCGGTGGCGAAGACCTCGCGCACGGCCTCGTAGTCTTCCTCGCGGTACGGACGGATGCGGTACTCCGCCATGCTGCGTGCTGGGGGGGACACGGGGAGCGTTGGGGGGTGTCAGCCCTGGGAGGTGCCCCAGCACCAGCACCACTACCAACGTCACCAGCACCACCACCGCCACCAGTAACCCCCATCAATCACCACCATGATCACCACCACCCCCCCATCACCAGCACCCCCTGCCGCCGGGGCAGGCTCGGGGGTCCCACGGCGCAGGCACCCGCCGCCCGCAGCCCCCCCCCGCCATCCCCCAGGGACCTTCCCCCCGCCCCCGGGGCCCCCCGGCCCCGCCCCCGCTCACCGCGCGCCCTCCGCCCGCACCAGCACGCGCCTGACGCTGACCGGGCTCGCGGCCCATTGGCTGTCTCTCCTTCCGGGGACACGCCCCTGCCGCCGCCACGAGCCAATAAGCACCCAGCGAGGGGCGGGGGGGGCGGAGCCGCGGGACGGGAGGGCGTGGCGCCGGCAGTCACGTGCACAGGCCGGGGGAGGCTGGGCACGCTGCCGGGGCGGGGCCATGGGCGGGGCCAAGGGCGGAACCGCAAGTTGCGGTCGCACAGTTGCTCTTTAGGGCGAGGGGCGGGGCTTGCGGGTGGGCGTGGCCCCCGAGGGGCGGGGCTGCGGGCAGGCACCGGGCGGTGCGGTGGGCGAGCCGGCGCTGGGCGGCCCGGCGGGCCGGAGGAGCTCCAGGGCCTTCTCCAGCCCCCACGGTCCTGGGGTTCTGAGTCGACGTGGCCAAAAAACCCCACGGGGCAGCGGCCGGGCCGAGCCGCGGGAAGCCCCCGCGGGACAGCGCGGGAGCGAGGAGCCGCCGGAGGAAACGCGGTAAGCGCTGAGCGGCCGCCGAGCTGACCGCGGTCGAGAGCCTGAGCCGCGGCAGGAACACGTGCTGCCGTGACGGTAAAGCGCCTTTCCTCCGCCTCTTGCGCTTCCCGGACTGTCCCAGCCGCCATACGCCACGAACGGCGCCCGGACGGGGACCCGAGAAGGCGGCGGCAGCTCGGCTGGACGGGGCTTGCGGGGAACAATCACCCCGTGCCGGAGAGGGGGTGAGCAGCGAGGGCGCGACGGGGAAATCCATCCCGGCGGAGGGAAAAAATGTGATTGAGATGTTTAAGCAGATCTTAAGCAAGGAGGGACGGACTTCAAGCGATGCTGATCTGACGCGGTTACTGCTCAGGGCTCAGGAGAATGAGCCCGCCTTAAACACTCGCACGCTGTATGACTGAGCAGTGGGACCGCGCCAGGGCCCGGCTCTGGGATAAGGCTACCAGAAATGATAAAGAGGCAGCCGATTTGTTGGCTCCGTGGCGGACACTCTTCGAGGCGCTGAAGGCTTTCGTCGGCTCCAAGAGTTTGACCGACAAACAGCTGGAGTCAGCGCTGCCCCCAGCCCTGCCTGCGGCTGCCCGCGGGGCAGCGTGCTCAGGTCCCCCCGACGACCCCTTCGATCCGGGAGAGACAAACCCTGGCAAAGAGCTGGATTTATTCCCACCGGCCCGGCTCTCCCTGGCACCGCCACTCTTGTCCTCCCCCAGGAACCGCTGGAGCGAGCTTTACCGCCGAGCCCGCCAGAAGAGAGATGCCGAGTGCTCTCCCGTTCACGTTCCACCCTCAAACCGCTCCCCGGTGGCACCTGTTGAATTACGACATTACAAAGGGGCTTCGCAGATCGGCGCAGGAGAATGGTGTGAGAGCCCCTCACACCGTGTCGCTGCTGGAGGGGATGACGGGGGGCAGCGCCCTCACCCCCACCGAATGGACCTTTATCATGCCCCGGATAATAACCGCTCTGCAGGTCGCTGTGCTCTCCTCGGAATGGAGGAGAAGCGCCTCTTCGCAGGCGTTAGAAAATACACAACGCGCTTCGGGTTCCGCGCTGGGGGGGGTGGACGTGGCAGCCCTCCTAGGGGAGGGGTGATCCCATTCACCTGCCGCCCAAGCCACGATACCAACAGAAGGGCTCGTGCAACTCCGGGAAATTGTACTAAAGGCCTTCGGGAAGGTCCCCGAAACAGGGCAGCCCACTCGGTGCTTTATAAACATTCTACAAGAGGCCCGGGAACCTTTTACGCACTTTTTAGATCGCTTGCAAGACAGGATAAACACGCAAGTGGACAACCTGGTGGCCAGAGAGTTTTTGTTGAAGCACCCGGCCGTGGAGAACGCGAACCCAGATTGTCAAAAAGTCTTAAGGCCAATGCGGAATCCAGACCCCCGGTAACAGAAATGGTAAGATCGTGTCAGATCGTCGGCTCACAAGCTCACCGGGCCGCGCTGTCAGCGCAGGCGCTCGCTGCCCTGAAGGTGTCTCCAGGCTCGGGTCGCTGTTCTACCCGTGGAAAAGGGGGGCATTTTAAGACAGACTGCCCGTGAAAAGCCAATCGAGCCCCTGGGCCGTGCCCCTGGTGTCAGAAAGGGCGACATTACGCCACGCAGTGCTGGTTGAGATTTGATATAAAGGGGCAGGCTTTGGGGGGCGGGGGGAGCGGCACGGCAGCGCAGGCGGGAACCGTGCGGGGACCCAGAACTGACACCCCGGTGTGAGCAGCCCCCCTGCACGTGCTGGGAGGGGGCAAGCGCTGTCTTGGTCGGGAGAACACTTGTTTCCCAGCAAGGACTTTTTGTATTACCAGGATTTTCTGAGGCTGATTTCACAGGCGAAATAAAAATAATGGTGTGGACACCTGCCCCCCCCGCCCCCCCCTCCCCGCCATCGTATCCTTAGCGGAACAGAAATAGCACAACTGATTTCTTTTAGAGTGAGTGTGCCAGGAGCCATCCATCGGGCCAGAGGAACTGGGGGGGGGGGGTTGGCTCAAAGGTTCAACCACAGATTTTGGGGGCACAACAGTTACAACAGTTACCACGCACCGTTCAGTGTTCCTGGCGCGGATCCACAAATCGCAGACCACGGTGGGGCCCAGCGAGGTGGCTACGACCTGCCTCCTCGTCACCACCTTCACCATCCTCGCCGGCGGGCTGACCATCCCCTGGTTCCAAACCGACCGAGTGGCTCGCTAACGCAACAGGACAAAATGCACCACGTCTGCCAACTGGTTCACCCGCAAACCCCTTTAGCGCTTGTCTAGTGGGGATCCCAGTAGAGAACTGGGCCCCAGTTACCCATCAGCACAGTGGGACACTCATCAAAGCTGATAGCAGGGCTGGGTGGGTGCCCCCTTCCCTATGCTCCAAGAGAACCACCAGAAATCGATGTGTTAAGCTCTGTAAAAATGGCCTTTTGCTTATTAACTATTCAGGCAAAACCACCTCTCTTGTCCAGAAGGTTGACTCCTCGTTGCCTGTCTGCAAAAACGCATCAGACTGGTGTAATCAAACAAACGTAAACATTTCATGATCCATAAACAAGCCTTTAAGTCTGCCAAGAGGTGTCTTTTTTATCTGTGGGGATAGAGCCCGGGGCTCCGTCCCCTCCCTCTAACAGGAGCACCCTGTACCCTCGGGCGATTGACCCTCCTCACCCCAACACCCCAACCACGCAGGCACCCGCCGCGCACCCACCCAAAGGAGCAGCACGCGCGTCTGGCAGTGCCTGTGATGACAAGGCAACACTCTGGAATCCTACTGAGACAATATTTGCCTCTTTTCTCACGCCTGGTGCTGCTGCCGCAAGTGCTCTTAGGCGATTAAAGAAGTTGCCAAACAAACCGGCGCCACAATAATTGCGCTTTCACGCCCGCTCTTAGGTGTCGATTCAGTCAGACACGCTGCGCTGCAGAGCAGAGCGGCCACGGATTTCCTCCTTCTAGCCCGCGGCCACGGGCGCGATGGGTTTGTATGAATTTCTCTGACCGTTCTGAGTCGGTTCGCGACAGTTATAAAAACCTTGACGCAGTTAACCCAAGATGTACGAGGAGGCAGCGGGTGGAATCCTTCTGCAGGACTCCTCCCCGCGTTGAGTCTTTGGGTCAAGCAACTAGTAACTGTGGCTGCTGTGTTGCTTTTAGCTTTGGGGGGAATTATCTGATGCATACTGTGTTTTTTTGAAGCTTGCACAATCCTGGATCGATAAAACTTTGAAACAAGCTTCCCAGGTGCAACTCCAAAACAAAGGAAGGGGAGAAGCAGCCAGCTGAGGTCAGCCCTGCGCAGCCCCGGGCGAGCAGCGAGGCTGCGACGTGGGGGTGAGGTAAGAAACCGCCCAGTTGTGTCAACGTGGCCAAAAAACCCCACGGGGCAGCGGTCAGGCCGAGCCGCGGGAAGCCCCCGCCGCATCGACAGCGCGGGAGCGAGGAGCCGCTCGGCCGGCGCGGCTCTGAGCCGTCGGAGAAAACGCGGGTACGCGCCGAGCGGCCGCCGTGCTGACCGCGAGCGAGAGCCTGAGCCGCGGCAGGAACACGTGCTGCCGTGACAGTAAATGGCCTTTCCTTCGCCTTTTGCGCTTCCCGGACTGTCCCAGCCGCCATACACCACAGGGTGGGGCTTGTGGAGGCCCCTTGGGCCGGGGTGTGGGTCAGGATCTGTCCCCGTCCCCTCCCCAGCACCCCCCGTGCCGCGCAGGCCCCGTGGCGGTGACAGCCCCAGCAGCAGGCGCAGTGACAGCTCACCCATCTTTACTGAGAGATGTCCCGCACAGCGGCGACGCCGGGAGCACCCGCTCCGGATCCGGCCCCCCGCGGGTCCCCCCGCACCTTCCCGGCCCCCCGCCCGCGGCCCCGGGCCGTACCCCCGGTCAGGGCGCGCGGCGGTGGGCTCGCAGGCGCTGCAGGCGCTGGCGCCGCAGGCGCAGCAGCAGGTCGGGGGGCAGGCGGGTCCCCCCCGGCGGCCGCAGGCGCTGCCGCCGCACCCGGGCCAGGCGGAAGCTGCAGGGGGTGGGCACGTTCTCGTAGGAGACGTGGCACGGCTGCGTGGCCGCCTCGTAGCCCTCGGCCCGTGCCGTCACCTCGTACTCGCCCGGGTTCAGCAGCCGCCAGTAGTCCCCGTCGAAGGCTGCGGCAGCGGGGCGGGGTCAGTGTCACACAGCCAGCCCCAGTCCCGTCCCTCATCCTCATCCCCTTCCCTGTCCTCATCCTCATTTCTGTCGTCCCCACCCTTGTTCTCATCCCCATCCCCTTCACCTCCACAATCCTTTTCCTGTCCCCATCCCATCCATCCCATCCCACCCCACCCCATCCCATCCCATCCATCCCATCCCACCCCACCCCATCCCATCCCATCCATCCCACCTCACCCCATCCCACCCCATTCCATCCCACCCCATCCCACCCCCATCCCCATCCCTATCCTCAATCCCACTCCTGTCCCCAGCCCCATTCTCATCCTGTTTCCATTTCCATTCCCATTGTCCCCGTCCCCATCCCATTCCCATCCCCAATCCCATCCCCACCCAGTTCCCATCCCCATCCCACCCCCATTTCCATCTCCATCCCCTTCCCAAGCTCCTCCCCACCCCCAAATCCCCGTCCCCCCGTCCCCCCGCACCCGTCCGGACGTCGTGGTTGATCCCATCCACCGAGATGATGGCGTTGGCGATTCCCTGCTCCGTGGCGCTGTCCCGAACCACCCCCTTAATCCCGCGGTGCACCTGGGGGCCCCAAACCGCGTCCTGCCGCCGTCCTGACGGGACCCCGGGCCCTCCCCTCGGGGTCCCACCGCGCGTCCCCCCGCCCCGGGGGAGGGTCCCCGTCCCCGACCTGCTCCATGTAGAGCAGCAGCGACTCCCGGTTGTTCTCCCACTCGGCCGGCAGCTCGGAGGCGTGCGGGAACTTGTCGCAGGAGAGCTCCACCGTGATCTCGAAGCAGTTGGTGTGCAGGTAGCTGAAATCGTTCATGCCTGCGCAGGACGGGACGGCAGGGGGGTGTGGGGTAAGGCATCCCCAGGTCCCTCCAACCCTCCCACCCCGCTCCCCTTACTCACTGCCGGGCACCGTGTGCCAGTTGGCCCCGTTGATGATGTTGCCGAAGCGGGTGAAGTCGTCGTAGTGGCAGAGGCGCCGCTCCTCGCTGGCCATGGCCAGGTTGGAGGTGGCGTAGACGGTGGCCAACCAGCGGAAGACGCCGTCGTCAGCGGTGGGGGTCAGCTCCTGCGCCTTCCAGTACGTGCGGGTCATGTCGAAGGGGTAGGTGACCACCAGCTCCCCCCCGTGCAGGTTGGCGCTGAGCACGAACGGGTACCGCTGCATCCAGTCGATCACCGCCCGCGTCTCGGGGGCCACCTGCAGGGACCCCCCCCCGTCAGAGGAGCCGTGTGGGGAGCCCCCCCTGTGCTGCTGGGCGTCACCCAGGCGCACTGGGGTGTGTTTTGGGGGAGGAGGTGGGCTCACTGTGGCGTTGGCGAAGGTGTAGTACTCAGGGATGGGGATGTAGTGGTTGGGGAACTCGTGGGGCACCAGGTCGTTGTCCTCAGCGTCCCACAGCGCCGTGTTCAGGTCGGCAAAGTTGTGGTTGAGGTCGATGCCCTCGTAGGTCCAGCGGCCCATGGCCCAGCCCGACAGCTCCGAGCCCTGCCAGGGGACCGGGGTGGTCACCGGGGACCAGCGCCGCGATGGCCCTGCGGCCGGTGGCCCGACCCTACCAGCTTGTAGGCGGTCTCGTAGCCGTCGGGGTTCATGGAGGGCAGGAGGTGGATGCGGGTCTCGGTGACCAGCTGCACCACACGGGGGTTGCCCAGCCGAAACTCCCGGCACAGATACTCCATCAGGTTGAGCAGCAGCTCCCGGCCCAGCACCTCGTTGCCGTGCATCCCCGCCACGTAGCGGAACTCCGGCTCGCCTGCCGGGCATAGCACAGAGTGGCTGTGGTGGCCCTGGCCACCCCACGTCAGCCTGGGCATCCCTGGGGACTGTCCCCATCCGCCTGCACCAGCCTCAGCGTCTCCGGCCACCCCATCCCCATCCTACACCCGTCGGGACATCCCTGGACACCCCGTCCCCATCCTGCTCCAGCCTGGGTGTCCCCGGCCACCCCGTCCCCATCCCACACCACCCTGGGTGTCCCCGGCCGCCGCAGCCGTCACCCCAGCGCCCGCAGCGGCACTGACCCACTTCGTGCTGCCCGGGGTTGTCGGAGATCTCCATGACGTACATCTTGAGGCCCAGGTAGCTCTTCCCGATGCTGTAGACGCGGGTGATGTCGGGGCACTCATCGTTCACCCGCTTCATCAGCTGGGGAGGGCACAGTGCGCCGGGTCAGGGGCACGGAGAGACGCCCCACACTGGGGTGCCCCCAGGGGTGCGCAGAACCCCCCCCGGCCCCACGCCGGGCACCTTTCTCATCTCCTTGTAGTTGTGATGGCGGAAATCCAGCTTGTCGGTGGGCAGGGGCTGGCTGGGCCGGGCGTAGATGTTGTTGGGGTCTGCAGGGAGCGGGCACGGGGGGGGGGCACACGGTCAGAGATTGTGGGGTGCGGGAGCAGCCCGGACCCCAAGGCCGGGGGGCACCCACCGGGCAGCGGGCAGCCCAGCACCTCTGCCCGCAGGCAGACGGAGCCGTTCTGGAACCAGCTCTGGGGGTTGATGCGCAGGTACCGGGCCACCACCGGCGAGGGCAGCAGGTTGAGCACCGGCGTCTCGGGGTCCTTGTTCCCGGGAAACACCTTGGGGGGGGACACGACACACAGGGATGCAGCCCCTGTGCCGCGGGGGGACCCGGCTGGGGGCTGCGGGGACGGGGGGGCTGCAGCAGAGCCGCTCGCTGGGGCTCGAAGGGTTACAGGCGGCGCGGGCGCATCCGCCCTGGCCCCCCTCCAGCCCCTAATGAGGAGCAGATGCAGGGCTGGGGGGCGGGGGGGGCCCTGAGCCCGGCGCTGCCGAGAAATCAGAGTCCCAAGAGAAACCAGAGCCCCGACGGTGCCGCAGGGCCTGGGGAGCCCGCACCAGCCTGCACCCCCCTGCTCCGTCACCCCAGCACCCAGAGAGGCCCCAGGAATGAGCAGGGGGACCCCAAACCTGACCCTGGAGTGGCGCTGGCACAGGGACCCCCAGAGTCCCCCCTTCAGCCCTGGCACAGGCACCCCAAACTTGCCACAGCGCAGGGACCCCCAAACTCATCCTGGCACAGGGACCCCCAAATCCACCCAGGCACAGGGACCCCCAAACCCACTCCAGCACAGGGACCCCAAGCCCCGAACCTGCTCTGGCACAGGCACCCCCAGACCCACCCTGGCACACCCGGGCCCCCTCCGTCCTCGCGCCCCCCCGTGCGCGGCAGCACCCGAGCACCCGGGCTGCCGTGGTCGCCTTCGGGCGCAGCCGCCCGTGCCCCCGCCACGCTCACACGTGTGCACCGCGGGGGGGGCGCCTGGCAGGCGACCGGGGCGGCACCGGGGACAAGCGGCCTTTGTGCCCGGCGCCGGGGGGGTTTGGGGGGGTAGGAAGTGCTGGAGGATGCTGCCAGCGGGGAGGCCAAAGGCAACAGAGCCTGGTGCCAGCCAGCACGGTTAAACCCCCCTGGAATGGTTCTGCTCGCTCTGCTCGGGGAGCCGGGGGGGTCTGGGGGTGCTGGGGGGGTCCCCACTCCCCCTGACCCTGCCCGGGGCCGCTCCCCACGGGCACCTACCGCCTCCTCTGTGCCGTTGCGGCACGGCTGCCACGTGTGCGTGTCGTTGCTGACCTGGACTTTGTAGGACGTCACCCAGTCGTACCTGCGCGGGAGGGGAGAGGGTCAGCGGGGTCCTGGGACACCCCCCCCCTTGCCCCCCCCATCCCGGCGCTGGCCTTACGTCCAGATGGAGTTGAGCCCCTGCGTGATGACGCCGGTGAACTTGGTGAGTCCTCGGGCATCCACCTCCAGCCACTGCCCCGCGTCCTCCTGCCCCGCGCACCAGCCGCCGTCGTAGAAGTCCCCGTCGTAGAGCCCCGACTGGTGGGGGGGGGGGTGTCAGGGATGGGGGGGGCGCAGGGCCCTGCCCGGGGCATGTCCCCACCCCCCACGTGGCCCCCAGTCCCGCTGTGCCCCCACAGCACCGGCACCATGTGGCCGGGTGGGTTTAACCCGGGTGGGTTTAACGGGACCCTTGGGGGGGCCCATGGCAGAGCCCCCCCCCCCCCCCCCCCATCCAACACGGTGATGGAGCCGGTGCGGGCAGCAGGTGGGGTGGAGGGGTCCACGGAGAGCCCCCGCTACGCGTGTGCCACGCACACGCCACATGCACAATGCACACACCACACACACGCCATGCACCCACACTGCAGACGCCATGCACACGCCACGCACATGCCACGCAACATCACACACACGGTACACACCATGCACACACACTGCACACACGCCATGCGCACAGTACAGACACGCCATGCACACGCCATGCAATGTCACACACGCCAAGCACACGCCATGCGCACAGTACAGACACGCCGTGCACACGCCATGCAATGTCACACACGCCAAGCACACGCCATGCGCACAGTACAGACATGCCAAGCACACGCCATGCGCACAGTACAGACACGCCGTGCACACGCCACGCGCACACGCCGCACTCACGCCCCGCGCACGCCCCGGGTCCCACCTGGATGTTGAGGCGGCCGCGGTGGGCGCCCAGCCCGTGGCGCTTGTGGCTGGAGGCTCGGAGCTGCGAGTCCAGCACCCGCAGGGACTCCAGCCCCAGGGGGGGGCACTCTGGGGGCAGAGCAGGGGGCTCAGGCTCGACCGGGGACCCCGCGCCCGGCTGCGCCCCCCCCCGTGCCCCTCAGCCGCGTGCGGGGTGGGGACGGTGTCCTGCGCACCCCGCTCGTGTCACACACGCACCCCCCTGCTCGTGCCACACCCCCCCGCTCTGCATCAGGCAACCTCCTCTGTGCGTCACGCAACCCCCCCCATGTCCCGCAAACCCCTCGTGTCCCACAAACCCCACTCGTGTCACACAAACTCCACCTGTGTCCCACACCCCCCGTGTCCCACAAACCCTCCCACGTCCCACAAACCCCACTCGTGTCACACAAACCCCACTCGTGTCCCGCAACCACCCCATGTCCCACAAACCCCCCCCGTGTCCCACAAACCCCCGCCGTGTCCCACAAACCCCACTCGTGTCACACAAACCCCCCCCGTGTCCCACAAACCCCCCCCGTGTCCCACGAGTCCCGTCGTGTCCCACGAGTCCCGCTCCGTTCACGCAGGGTCAGGACAGCAGAGCGGGGGGGGGGGAGCCCCCGGAGGCGGGATGTGTGTGTGCACACGCGTGTGCGCCCGTGGTGCCCCGTGTACGTACGAGGGTCCTGCGGAGCCGCCGCCTCCTTGGCCGGAGCCTTCGGCTTCTTCCTCAGCACCTTCCTCCTCCTCAGCACCTTCACCCGCACCAGCCTCCGCCGCGGCGCTGGGGGGCGAAGGGACCCCGGGGGGGCTGGGGCGGGGCCCTGCACCCCAGCGCCCCCCCGCGCTCCCGGGGACCCCGGGTGTGCGCGGCCCCAGCACATGCACACGCGTGTGCACGTGTGAACACCCCCCCCCCCAGTGCGGGTCACACGCAGAAACTGCACAGACACCCCCAGCGCACACTCACAGTGCACACTCACACACACCGTGCACACACACACACGGTGCACACTCACAGTGCACACACACCCCCCGTGCACACACACACTCACAGTGCACACTTACACACACCATGCACACACACACACGGTGCACACTCACACACACCGTGTACACACACACACACACACACTCCGTGCACACACACACACGGTGCACACTCACACACACCGTGCACACACACACTCACAGTGCACACTCACACACACCGTGCACACACAAACACACTCACGGTGCACACTCACAGTTCACACACTCACACTTCACACAAACACTCACAGTGCACGCTCACACTCACAGTGCACACACACACACACAGAGTGCACACTCACACTCACAGTGCACACTCACACTCACAGTGCACACACATACACGGTTCACACGCACACACAGAGTGCCCGCTCACGGTGCACACACTCACAGTTCACAGACACACAGAGTGCACTCACACAGCGCACACTCACAGACGTAGTGCACACACACGCTCACACAGCGCACACACAGAGTTCACACTCACAGTTCACACACGCTCATGCAGTGCCCACTCACACACAGAGTGCCCACTCACACACAGAGTGCCCACTCGCGGTGCCCGCACACCGCACACAGTGCATGCTCACACACACACTCACAGTTCACACTCAGAGTGCACGCTCACACTCCGTGCACACTCACACCCCCCGTGCACACACTTTAAGCGACTCCCCTGCGCGCACACACACACACACACACACACACACACACTGGTGCCCCCCCGCACACGGAGCCGCACACGGGGGTGCCCCCCCCCGGTGCCCCCCCCCGCCGCTCCTACCTTTGGCCCCGGCGCCCCCCGCGTTGGGGGTCCCTCGCTCGGGGGGGCCGGCGCTGGAGGGGGCCGCGCTGGCCGGGGCCGCCCCCCGCCCCCCCGCGCCCTTCGGGGGGGCGGCCGTGGTGCTTTTAGGGGGCCCGGTCGTGGTGCCCCTCGGGGGGGCCGCCGCGGTGCTCCTGGGGGGGCCGGTGGCGGGGGCCGCCGGGACAGCCCCCCCGGGGGCGCCCATCCCCGCCGCGCCGGGTGCCACGGGGGCGGCCGCCAGCCCTCGGGGACGGGGGGGGCTGCCGGGGGGCGCCGCCCGGGCGGGGGGCGCCGGGGGGGCCAGCAGCAGCAGCAGCAGGGCGAGCGGTAGCCCCGGCATGGCCGCGGCGGAGCGGAGCGGCCCCGGCGCTGCCCGCACCGGCCCTGCCCGCCCGGCCCCGCCCCCCCGCGGGCCGGGACCCCCGGGGGGGCGGCCCCGGGCGCTGGGGGGCGGGGGGGTCCCGGCGGGCTGCGGGGTCTTGGGTTAAACTGTGTGTGTGTGTGTGTGTGTGTGTGTGTGTGTGTGTGTGACACCCCCCCCCGTGACCAAGACTCCCCCGGGTCTCGCACCGTGTCCCCACCATGGCCCCGCTGTCCCCCCGCTGTCCCCCCACTGTCCCCAGCACCCCGCGGTGTCCCACAGTGTCCCCCCACTTCCCCCAGCACCCTCCGCTGTCCCCCCACCATCGCCAGCACCCCACAGTGTCCCCACCGTCCCCCCACCATCCCCAGCACCCCGCGGTGTCCCCCCTGTCCCGGCACAGCCGGTGTCTGACCCCGCTCCTGGGGACGAGGGGACCGGCCGCTCAGCACCCCGGGACCGACCCCGCCGGCAGCCCCGGCACGGCCGCGCAGGGGAGGGGGCTGCTGGCCCCGGGGGCCCGATCCTGCCGGCTGTGGCCCCTCGCCGGCCCCGGTCCCACCGCAGCCCGCTGCCCTTCCCCACACGTGCCGCCATGTGCCGGCACCCCGTGGGCCCCGTGCCACACTCCCGTGGCCCCCCCCGGGCGAGGAGACCCCAGCCCAACCTGGCCGCGCTCTCCGCCAGCGTGGCCGGAGGGGCTCACGGGCAGGGGGGGCGGCGGGGGGCGCCGCCATCCCGCCTCGCCGCAGCCGGCCGTGCCGCCGGCCGAGCCCGGGGACCCGGGAGGCCCCGGCAGCCGCCGGCCTCGAGCAGCCAGGCGCCGGCGCCGAGCAGAGGGATCCAGCGCTGGCCCCCGGCCCTGCCCCGGGTGGGGGACACCCCGGGAAGGTGGCGCCGGCAGCGGCCACAGCCCCGCGGGCATCGCCGCCGGGCACCGGGCACAGGCGCGGCCAGAACGCGGTGCCAGCGCCGTGGTGGGTGTGAGCGGCCCGTCCCTGCCCCACGTCCCCCCGCCGTGCTCCGGCCGAGCCGGGGGCAGGTGTGTGCCGTGCCGGGGCTGGCGGCGGGGGGGCCGCTGGCCGGTGGCCGGTGGTAGCCTCGTGTCCCCGCGCTCCCCAGAGCCGGATCACGCCGGCAGCGCCGGGCTCGGCACCGCAAAGGGCAGAGTGTGGGCAGGGGGCGGGTGCCCGGGGCGGGAGGTGGGGGCCTGGTTGGGGTGCTGGGGCAGGGGGAGGGTCTCTGGGTCCTGCCTCTCCCCCCCCAGCGGAATCCTCCAACAAACCGCGGCGCTGCCGCCAGCCCCCCATGAGCTCATTTTCCACCCCAGCAGGACTTTCCCATCCCCCCCCACCCCAGGGGTGTCCCAGGGGTGACCCTGCGGGTCGGGGTCCCCGGGCCCTGCAGCCCCCGGGGCGCTCCGGCGGGGTTGGGGGCCGCAGCCTGGGGATGCTCTTCGGCCGGAGGGGGCCGGCGGGCGCGGGCTGGCGCAGGACGGGGCTTTTGTTTCCTGCTCCCGTCTCTCCGGGCGCTGGATGGGCGTTTGGGTTTTTTGACTGGGAGCTGAAGCCTCTCCCGCATCCCGCCGAGGGCTCTGGGAGGGCCCGGGAGGGGCGGCCGCCCTCGCTGCGTGACTCAGCCCCACGTGAAGGGACTTTCGAGGTTTGCTGAAGATCTGGAACCTCTCGGCACGTCCCGGCCGGGCCGCTGCGGGCCAGGAGAGGCCACGCGGGGCTGGCCCCGGTCCCGGCTGCTCGGGGCCAAGGCACACACGGCTCGGCAGCTCGGATTCAGCCCCGCTCAGCACTTCCAGGGATGTGCTGAGTTTCCCCAGGCAGCTTGGCCGCGAGTCAAGCACCAGCTGCCAGATCCCGCTGCCGGAGAGGCCTTAAAGGCGCCGGTGCTCGTCCCGGTGAAAATGTCACCAGACGGTGCCCACCCTGGCAGCCCCCCGCTGGAACGGGGGCGACAGCCGGGCCGAACCCCCCAACCCGGCGTTGGAGCTGGGGCACCCCCGCCGCTGGTGCTCTGGGGGAAGTTTGCTGCTCTCCAGAGCGGTGGAGAAGCCCCCCCCGGGGATTCCTAATGCTGGGGGGTCCCAAAAGGGGGGTTCTCCCTCGTGGTGGAGTGGCTGAGCTCCGCGTTCCCCGTGCTGGGGGCTGCAGCGTCCCTTGTCCCTGGGGCTGCCGGTGTCCCACACCCGGTGCCACCTGCCTGGCTCACTGCCCCGGGCGGCCCCAGCGGGCTACGGCCGAGGTCAGGGCTGCTAGCCAAGGCAAACTCTTTGGCAGCCACCAGGCCGGCCATGGGACTTGTGCCCAAACCACCCCAAAGTGCCACAGACCAGCGGCGGGGGGAAGCGCTTGGGTGCAGGGGGCAGGTGAGGGGTCCCAGGGCTGGGGAGGGGGCGACCCCGGGGAGGGCCGGGGGCTGGGAGGGGCAGGAGGGACACAGCGACAGAAAGGCCGGTGGCCACGGTGTGGGGCGACATGTGGGGGACGGAGCAGATGCCCAAGCCCAGCCCGGGGAGGCCCAGGATGGAGCAGGGTTGTGGTTTAAGCCCAGCTCAGCCCCACGGAGAGCAAAGGCCACCAGGAGCTGCCCCACTCCAGCAGCCAAGAAGCCCGATTGTCGGGGGGGGCACCTGCCCCACGACCCACCCGGGACTGCAGCCGTCGTCCCGCTGCTGTCGTGGTGCCGTCGCCTCCTGCCTCCCGAGCGCGGTCCCGCCGAGCCTCCGCACTCGTGCGGATTGTCATTCCCCGACGATTAAACAATCCAACCTTAAACCCCAACCATACAGCGTCCTGCACTCAGGACTGGTGGAAGCTGATTAACCATTCTAACAAGTCCGATTCAGACAGATCCAATTGACTAATTAATGCTTCACAGAGCAACAATTGCCTCAAGTCTCTTGGCACTTTCTTCATTTATTGACCCGAAGTGGCATTAACACAACAGCACCAAGTCCAGTCCCGTTCCTCGGGGCGCTGCCAATCGCACAAGATCCATTCGCCACCTCGACGCCCAAGTCTGGATTGTCCCCGCGGGTCCCCAGGGCCCAGCGGGATGCCAAAGTCATCTGTTCCTCCTGGATCTGAGCCCAAACCCAGAACTCAGATCAGAACCCGGACGTCAAGTTAAAAATTAGTAATTATCCATCAATATCCATTAATTACCAGGCTGCAGGGGACGAGCTCCAAACGCCTCCCGGGGACTCTGCTGGCACCCAGGCCCAGCCTGACCTGTGGGCAATGTGGGTCCCTCTGGCCAACGGCCCCAACTGCCCTGAGGCCCCGAGAGCAAAGGCCAACAGCAGCCGCTGCGCTCCAGCCGCCAAGGAGCCCGACTGTCACTGGGCGGGGGCACCTGTCACACGTGGGGATGGGCTGGGGACATGGGGATGGGGCGGGGACATGGGGACCAGCAGGGGACATGGGAACAAGTTGGGGACATGGGGATGGGTTTGGTGACATGGGGATGGGGTGGGGACATGGGGATGGGTTTGGTGACATGGGGATGGGGTGGGGACATGGGGATGAGGGGGGGACATGGGGACTGGCAGGGGACATGGGAACAAGTTGGGGACATGGGGATGGGTTTGGTGACATGGGGATGGGGTGGGGACATGGGGATGGGTTTGGTGACATGGGGATGGGGTGGGGACATGGGGATGAGGGGGGGACATGGGGACTGGCAGGGGACATTTGTATGGGTTGGGGACATTGGGACAAGCTGGGAACATGGACATGGGTTGAGAACATGAGGATGATGTTGGAGACATGGGACTGGCAGGGGACATGGGGACATGGTGGGACATGGAGATGGGTTGGGGACATTGGGACAGGCAGGGGATGTTGGGATAGGCTGGGGACAAGGGGATGGACTGGGGACATGATGATGTGTGGGGGCCATGGGGACAGGGTCAGCCCCAGGCAGGAGCCAGCAGGCTGGGGCCACCTCATCAGTCGACCAGACGGTAGCTGGGACACTGGTGGCACTGGTGGCACTGCTGGTGGTGCTGGTGGTTGTGTCCCACGGGTGGGGGTGTCCGCGTCTGCTGGGGGGTGTCCCGTGGGGGGGTGTCCCGCGGGGGTGTCCCGGCCCAGCACAGTCTCCAGGGACGGCGATGCCCCAGCCTGCCGGCTCCTGCCTGGGCCTGACCCCGTCCCCATGGCCCCAGCCCATCAACATGTCCCCAACCTGTCCCCATGTCCCCCAAACTATCTCCATGTCCCCAACACATGCCCATGTCCCCACCTTGTCCCAATGTCCCCAACTCCCCCCTCAGTCCCCAGCCCGTCCCCATGTCCCCTGTTAGTTCCCATATCCTCAACCAATCTTCATGTCCCCATGTCCCCAACATCCTGCCCATGGCCCCAGCCCATCCCAGGGGTGAGAGGTGACAACATCCCACCCCCGGGGGCTCGCGGCGCCTCTCTGCCCCCCCGGGTGTGGGATGAGGCTGTGCTGGGAGGGTGCGGGACGGGCACCCCGTGCAGCTCACGCACCCCCCGCACCCCGTATGGCCCCTGCACCCCATCTCCAGGGCTCGGGGGGGGGCGGGGGGTGTCACCTTGCAGTGCAGCCCCCTCCCCACTTTGTCACTGGCAAATTCCCGGGAAAACAGTATTGCAGCCTGGCAGCCCTCGCTGATTGGGTAAATTAATTGATCCCGGGAGGAATGGAGCTGATGGGGCTGGGGGGGGGTGGTGGTGTTGGGGGGCTGCTGTGGCCAGCGCTGGGCAGGGTGCTGGGGGGGCTGGCAGGGTGCTGGGGGGGTATTACCTGCCTCCCTTTCTGCGCTCTGAAGAGATGCCGGCGGGCTGGAGGCTGGGGGGCTCCTGGGCACCCGGGGGGGGGGGGGGGGGCTACACAGGGCAGGGGGTGCTCAGCCACAGGGATGTGGGGAGGGGGGTGCCGGGGTGGGGGGGAACCTGGGGCAGTTGGGGCTACCGAAGGGGGCTGCTCGCACCGGGGGAGCAACCCCTGGGCACCCACACGTGCCCCCCCCGGCCTCGCAGGGACAGATTAGACAAGTTTAATGTTAAAGTGTGTTCATAAAAGTCTCTCCCCCCCCCGCCCCCGCCTGCCCCTGCAGCAAATGGCGGTAGATGGGTCCCAGCTGGTCCCCACGAAGGAGCCACATGCTGCCCCCCCTCCGCCCCAGCCGCCAGCACAGAAATTAACGTAATTAGTGCTGCAGCTCGTCTGGCTGTTAATGAGCCCCGAGGAGCGGCTGAGAGCTCCCGACGCGGCCCCGGGAGCGGGAAATGTCACCGGCGGGGTGCGGGGGTGCCCCCCCCCCCCCCCCCGGGTGGGGGGTTTGGAGGAGTGGGGTGCCCCAGGAGCGGGGTGCCATCGCCATGTGGGGTGCCCTCGGGGAGGGGGGTGCCCCCCAAATGCGGTGCCCTGGGTAGGGGAGTGCCCCCGGAAAATAGGGTGCCCTGGGAAGGGCCTGGGGTGCTGCGGGGTGGGTGGTCCCAGGCCCGTACCCCTCCCATCCCCGAGACCCCCCAACCCCTCGGTGGGAGCCAGCTGGACCCCTCGGCTTCAGGGACCCCAAACCGTGTGTGCTGGCAGGCAGGGGTGCAGGGTTGGGGTGCAGGGTTGGGGTACAGGGTTGGGGTGCAGGGTTGGGGTGCAGGCAGGGGTGCAGGGTTGGGGTGCAGGGTTGGGGTGCAGGGTTGGGGTGCAGGCAGGGGTGCAGGGTTGGGGTGCAGGGTTGGGGTACAGGCAGGGGTGCAGGCAGGGGTACAGGGTTGGGGTGCAGGCAGGGGTGCAGGCAGGGATGCGGGCTGGGGCGCATGGGGAGCGGTGCAAGCAGGGGTGTATGTTGGGGTGAATAGGCAGGGGGTGGGTAGGGGGGCGGGCAGGGTGCAGGCAGGGTGCAGGCAGGGGGGCGGGCAGGCAGCATCCGTGAGCCGCGACAGCCCTCTTGCGGTCCGGTGCAGCCGAGCCCGGGACGGGGCCCCGCTGGGGAGGGGACGGGGATGGGGACAGGGACAGACACAGGGACAGGGACGCTCCCAGGGCACAGCTGGAGCCTGTGAGTGTGCCAGGGCGCTGTGGTGAGCAGCTGGTGCAGCCTGTGAGTGTGCAGGATGTCACTGCCAGTGTGAAGGGCACCACTGCAGCGTGCGAACGTGCAGGGCACTACTGTGAGCGTGCGGGGCACTATTGTGAGCGTGGGGCGCTATTGTGAGCGTGCGGGGCACTATTGTGATCGTGGGGCACTGCTGTGAGCGCGGGGCCCCGCCGCACGCCGGGCCGCAGGTGGCAGGGGTGTCCCTGTTCCCTGCACGGGGCGAGCGGGTGGCAGCCGGGGTGGTCCCGGGGGGACGCAGTGATCCTGGGGGGCGCAGACCCCCCACGGCAGCAGCGGCGGGTGCTGGGGGGTGGCGGGAGGGACCCCCCGACAGCGAGGGGCCCTGGGGGGCGCGTGTGTTCCCCCCCAGCGCCAGCCCTCGCCCCGCGGCTCCCCCGGGCACACGCTTGCTCGCCACAAAGGTGCCGATCCTGGCACCAGCCGGGACACGTGCCGGGTGGGGGGGTCACGCACACCCACAGCCCCCCGGCTCCCCCCGGCGGCCCCCACCAGGTCACGGCCACCCCATGCTGGTGGGGGGGGGTCCGGGTAGCCCCCCGCAGCACGCGGCCACTGGGCCCACGCTGGCCTCGGTGGCACCCCCGTCCCGCGGTGGGGATGTGGCACGTCCCCAAGGGGGGGTCACGGGGACAAGGTGACCCCAAAGGTGTGCCCTGGCCCGTGTCACCTCCCGGTGGCCGCGGGGGCCACCCTGGGCACGAGGCCCGGTGCCGGCTGTGCCACGGTTGCCGTTGCGGGCGCAGGCAGCCTCATTAACCTTTCTTGATTAAGGCAATTATTTCCAGCACATTATCCTCTGATCTAAACATCGCGGCTGCTGCTCGGGGCGGGGGGGCGCGGGGAGCTGGCACCCACGGGGGACGGCGGCAGGGCGGGGTGCAGGGTGTCCCCAGGGTCCCCTCTGTGCTCCCGACCCGCGGGCACAGACGAGGGGGTGGGATGCAAGGGAGGGGCTGGGGGGGGGTGTTGGGGTGACCACTGCAGCTTGTGGGACCCCCCCGCCCAGCCGCTCCCCACTGGGGGCAGCCCCCCCGTGTCCCCCGGGGGCGGGAGGGGACCCCTGCGTGGGGCTGGGGGCTGGTTGTGCTCCCCCCGGGGGGTGCCCAGGCTGGGGAGGGGGCTGTGCGCGGTGGGGGGGGCCCTTGGGGTGTCAGGGACCCCAGCGGTGACAGAGCGGGGCCAGTGGCTCCCCAAGGGAAACGGGGGCCGGTGGGCAGGACCTGGGGGGGGTGGTGCGTGTCCCCATGGCCATGTTCATGTGGGACCCCCCCCCCAGGCAGCTCCGTGCCCCCCTTTTCCGTGCCAGCCGGGGACCCCACAGCTCAGGGTGATTGCTGCTCCTTCCTCCGGGGCGCAGCGAGGGGGGGCGGGATTTTGGGGGTCCCTCCCAGCCCCCTGCCCACCGCGCTCTGCCCAGGGTAGGGCCAGGGCCCTGTTTTGCGTGCCCCCCCCCGTTTTGGTTCACCCTCCCTGGCATGTGATGAGCCCTCAGGCCTCAGTTGCCTGCAAGGAGGTCCCGGGGTGGCACCTGGTGTCCCCGTCCCTGGGGGTGTCCCCAAGCGCCGCCCCCTCCCCGCTCACAGACCCCCCGGAGCCGGTGCCCTTTGCAAGGCCTTTTATTTCCATGTCAGAAAGCCCCCCCCGCCCCCCCCGCTCCGGGGGACCCCGGCACCCCCGTCCTGCGCCACCGCCGGGGGGGGCCGGGACCCCCGCGGGGGCACCCCTCCTCTCCCCAGGGGTGGGCAGGGGGCGGCCCCCAGCCCCGGGACCCCTGCGGTCACCCCGAGGGGGGGGACACACGGTGACACTGAGCAGGACACGGCAGCGTCACCGTCGCAGGAGACACGGGGCGGGGTGTGGGGGGGGACGGACACGGGGCACCCCCACGGGTGGGATGTGGAGGGGGGGGAGTGGGGTTGTGGCTTTTTTTTTTTTTTTTCCCTTTTTCTTTATTTACAAAATTCCTGTCTGGGAGGGCAGGGAAAACCCCGGCGGGGGGAGGCAGTGCCAGGGCTGGGGGGCTCCTGCCCTGACAGAGCCCCCCCTCGCCGGCTCGCCTGCTGCTAAAAATAATAATAATAATAATAATAATAATAATAATAATAATAATAATAATAATAATATATTAATAATAATAGTGATAATAATGAGAAAAGAGCTGCGGTTGTGTCCTGGGGCAGCCACCCCCGTGCTGGGGGCTCGGGTCGGTGGGCCGGGTCAGCTCAGACCCCCCCATCCCCGGGGGGGCACCGCGGCCCCCCCAGTCCTGCGCGGGGGCGCGGGGCAGAGGTCCGGCCTCGCCGCCCGGGAGCTGCGGGTGGGTGGTTCCAGATGTGGAGCTGCACATCTGGGGAAGAGCGAGGGGGCGCTGGCCACGGGGGGGGATGGGGGGGCAAGATGGGTCCCAGCGGCGCATCCATCCCACCCCCGAACATCCGTCTGTCCCACCCATCCCGCCCTGGACCACCCATCCCTCGCCCTGAGCATCCCGCCCGCGCTGCCCCACGCTCCCACGGGGCTTTTTGAGGCTAAACCCAGCGCTTTTGGGTCATTCCAGCCCCCCCCCCCCGCTGGTGCCGGCCCTGGCCAGGGTCATTCGCCCCCTCCCCCGCCCCCCGCTGCAACGTGGCCGAGCCCCGGGCTGGGGTGGCCGCAGGGCAACGGGGTGGTGGGTCCCGATTCCCACGGGACCCCCCCCGCCCCCCCCGGGGGGGCCCGGCAGTGCCGGTTCGCTCGGTCCCGCCGCGGCGGCGGCTCCGTCCCGGCTCAGGTGGGTGACACGAGGCGGCCGGGCACGGCTGCAAGGGAAGGCGAGGGGTGGGCACCCCGGGGTGGGGGGGCCCTGGGCTTCCCCCCGCTCCCCCCGCCCATCCCGGAGGGATGGAGGGGGGGTCCCAACACCTACTGTGCTTAGGAATAGGCCAGGCCTTGGAGCGGCCGCGCCGGCGCGTGGAACTTGTCCGAGTCCTCGAAAGCCGGGTCTGGGCGGCGGGAGGGAGGGAGGGAGGGTGAGCTGGGGCGGGGGGGGGCGACGGGGATGCAGGTGGCACGGTGCCACCGCGGGTGGCATGTCCTGGGTGCTGGCGTCGGGCAGGGGTGCAGGCAGAAAGGGTCTGCGAGGCCGGGGAAGGGTGTCACCGGGACCCCCCCTCCGTGTGGGACCCGGGGGGTGGGCGAGGGCTGACGGGGGACCCGGGGGGGGTCAGGGCCCCCCCGGGGTGGTGGGGGTGGGCTCACCTTGCAGGCTGCTGGCACTGGTGCTGGCGCAGGCGGGCGGCGGGGACGTCTGCGGCCGCACCACGGGGGCGAAGGCGCTTTTCTGCTTCACGGCCGAGATCATGTTGACGGGGGAGAAGGAGAAGACGCCGGTGGGGGTGGAGGCGTTGGCGCCCGACGGGAGGGTGATGGACGAGGCGCCGAGCGGGGGGCTGGCGGGCATGACTGCGGGGAGACACCCGCTCAGGCCGGGCCGCAGCATGTCCCGGGGACACCGCGTGGGACAACCCCAGGGCTGGCACATGGCCTTGGGGACACTCCCCAGCGCCGGGGCGTGACTTTGGGGACGCCCCCCTGGGTTGGTGAGTGGCTTTGGGGACACCCCGGGGCTGGTGAATGGTGCTGGGGACACCTAAGGATGATGCGCAGCTTTGGGGACATTTGAGGCTGCTGCATGGCTTTGGGGACACCTAGGGCTTGTTCATGGCATTGGGGACACTGGTCTGTGGTGTTGGGGACACCCTGGGGCTGGTGTGTGGCATTGGGGACACCCAGGGCCAGTGCACGGCACTGGTGACACTGGTCATGGCATTGGGGACACCTCAGGGCTGGTGTGTGGCACTGGGGACACCCTGGGGCTGGTTCAGGGTGTCCCCAACACCCTGGGAATGGTTCATGGCATTGGGGACACTGGTTTGTGGTGTTGGGGACACCCTGGGGCTGGCATGTGGCATCGGGGACACCCTGGAGCTGGTTCACGTCATTGGTTTGTGGCACTGAGGACACCCCAGAGCTGGTTCATGGCTTTGGTGACACCCTGGGGCTGGTTCACAGCATTGGGGACATTGGTTCGTGGCACTGAGGACACCCCAGAGCTGGTGCAGGGCTTTGGGGACACTGGTTCATGGTGTTGGGGACACCCCGGGGCTGGTTCACGGCACTGGGGACACGCAGGGCCGGTGCATGGCTTTGGGGACATTGGTTCACGGCACTGGGGACACCCTGGGGCTGGTTCAGGGTGCTGGGGACACCCCAGGGCTGGGGTGCGGCCCTGGGGACACCGGTTCGCGGCGTTGGGGACAGCCCGCGGCACCGACTCACTGGCGTAGGGCGAGTTGGCGGTGGAGCCGTTGAGGAAGCTGGGGGAGCCGGGCACCCCCAGGCCGGCCATGGTGGCCCCCCCGTAGCCGTTGATGCCGGCGGCGCCGCTGTAGCCGCCCTGCTGCGGGGGGGAGCTGGGCACGTAGCCCCGCGGCGAGGCGCTGCCCGCGCTCCGCGAGTAGCCTGCGGGCGAGAGACGGGGCACGGGGGGTGTCCCGGCATGGGGGGGGTGGGCAGGGACCCCCCCCTCCCGCCGCGGCCCCCCACCCACCTTGCTCGGCGCCCTGGGGCGAGTCGCCGATGTTGACGGCCAGTTGGGTGCCGAAGGAGTTGACCCCCATGACGCCGGCGGGGCCGTGGGGGCCGCCCAGCGCCGGGAGCTGCGCGGGGTTGCGGGGGGGGACGTTGTAAAGGGCCTCGGCGATGTCCGCCGCTCGCTTCAGGATGAGGTCCTGGCGCGGGGGGGACACAGGCGCAGGGGCGGCGTCACCCCACGGCACGGCAGCCGGGGCGCAGGCAGGGCTGTGACGGGGCCGGAGGGGGGGCCGGGACCCCCCAGCTGCTGCCGCCGGCCGGGAGGGAGGGACGTGGGAACAAAAGTGGCTTTGGAGGCCTGACCCGGCGGCTCCCCCTTCCCCCGCAGGTAAGGGGGGGCTCGGGGGGGGCCCCCAGCGCTGACTCAGCGCCCGAGGAATCCTGATGGGAAGCAGATGTGGGGCCGGGAGCCCGGGGCCGGCTCCTGCCCCCCCCCCCCAGCTCCAGCAGCTCGGGGTCGGGGCACACACCGGGCAAGGGGGGGGGAATAAACCTGCGGGGGGGCCCCCGGCGGGATTTGGGGGTGCACACACCTGGTTGCTGTGCGGCATCCCATAGAGAGCCTCCACCAGGTCGGCCGCCCGCTTCAGCAGCACCTCCTGGGCAGGGAGCGGGACGGGGCTGGGGGGGGCCCGCGCCCCCACCCCGGCCCCACCTGCAGACGGGGGACACGCAGGCGCCTGCCCCGCCACCCCCCTGCGGCCCCGCGCCCGGGACACGACCCTGAGCCCCCCCCAACCCTCCCTGAGCCCCCCCATGACCCCCCTGAGCCATGACCCTTCCCGAGCCCCTCTGTGACCACCACAACCCCCCCAGTGTCTCCCTGTGACCCTCCCGTGACCTTCCCTGTGCCCCCCCCCCCCCGACTCTCCCTGCCCCGGGCTCTGCTGCGGGGGGGACACGACCAGCCCGGCCCCCCGGGGGGGTCCCTACCTTGGGCAGGCGCTCGGGGTCCCCGGGGTGCCGGGGAATGACCTTCTGCAGCCGCTGGAACCCGTAGTCGATGGTGGGCTCGTTCAGCGCTGCCCAGAGAGGGGGGGGCTCAGCGCCCCCAGCCCCGGCCCCACGGGGAAACTGAGGCACGGACCGTGGGGCGCGAGGGGAGAAACCCACCTCCCACGGGGACACCCCCCCCACTGCACACGCGTGTGCGTGACACCCAGCGGAGCTGCTGGGGGGGTCCCCGGGCCGGGCAGGGCTGTCCCCAGGGGCTGGCAGAGGGCACGGAGATCCCCCAGGTGCCACCCCGGGGGGGGTGTCCCCTCTCCAGGGGTCTGTGTCCCCTCCCCAGGGATCTGTGCCCCTGTCCTGGGGGGTCTGTGTCCCCTCTCCAGGTGTCTGAGCCCCCTCCCTGGGGGTCTGTCTCCCCTCCCCAGGCTCTGTCCCCCCCCCGCGGGGGTCCGCACCCCTCACCAGTGTAGACGAAGCGCCCGGGCGCGCCCTTGCAGAACTGCTTGGACTTGTAGGAGAGCGTCACCTCCACCACGCCGGGGATGTGCCGCGGGGGGGTCTGCACCCGGATGGCGTGAGGTGTGATGAGCTGCGGGGAGAGTCGGGGCTCAGCCCACGGCCGCAGGGAGGGTGGGGAGGGGTCCCGCCAGCCCCACACCCCCCCCCGCTCACCTCGCTCCACACCAGCATGGTGCCGAAGACGACCTGCAGCCCGTCGAAGAAGTTGTCCCCGATGACGATGACGGTGGCCCCGCCGGTGGTCCAGCCCTCGCTGGGGCTGATGGCTTTGATGCAGGGGGTGGCTGCTTCGGGCGGGAGGGGGAGAGACAGGGCAGCAGTGAGTGTGGGGGCGCGCGGGGCGGGAGCGGGGACCCCGGGGTGGGGGCCGGGGGCGCGAGGCTGGGGGAGAGAAGGCAGAGAGGGAGAGCAGAGGCAGAGTGAGAACCAGGCAGCGGCGAGGGGCTGGCGGGGGGGACACCGACACGGGCGGCCACCGCGGCCGCACGGACACGGGTGGGGACGGGGAGAGCGCGGGCAGCGGGGACGGACAGCGCGGGGGGGTGTGGGGAGAGCACGCAGGGGACAGACGGACGGACGGAGAGGGGCAGACGTGCTGGCCGTGCCACGGGGCACACGCACGGCCCTGGGGCCACCGTGGGGCCAGCGTGGGGCCACCGTGGGGCCACAGTGGGGCCGATTCTGGCACAGACAGGGCAGGGGACACGGCGGTGGGAGCAGCACCCACCGCACGGCCACGCGTGGGGCCACGGCGCACACGCGTGTGCGTGGGCACACCGGGGAGGGGGGGTCTCACCTTCGGAAGGGTCGAGGCGCCGCGCCCGCCGCCCGTGCTTGGAGTTGTTGTGGACAAACATGTTGTCGGACACGGCCAGGACGTGGCCGTCCACGTTGACCGTCGTCGACACGACCACCTGCGGGACAGACGGACACGCACACGCGTGTGTGTGTGTGTGCAAACCCGCGCCCCCCGCACACGTACGTGCCGCCCGTGCGCCCGCGTGCGTGGGCGCCTTACACACGCGTGTGCCGCCCTCCTCCTCGCCGCGGGACCGCGCAGCGCCGCAGGTCTGTCACCGTGTCACCGAGCGGGGGGGGACCCGCGGACACCAGGGGACACCCCAGCCCATCCTCTGCGCCCCCCCCACCCCAACACCACCCCCTGAACCCCGCTCCCCCCCCCCTCCGGCGTGGACTTGGCTGCTCTCCCGGAGCTGCTTGGCGCTATGCAAATTGGATAGGTCGTTAATCATGTAAAAATGTCACAATTATCATATCTTTACGAGAGGCCCTAATGAAGGCGCCCGTGCTGGGTGGGGGACGGGCCGGACCCCCCCCTCTGCTCCGCTCCCCAACCTCCAGCTGCTGCGGGGAAGAGCCGGGCCGCGGGCAGGGGACGTGGGGGGGTGCAGGGGTGTGGGGGGAGCAGTGGGGGGAGATGGGGGGGGGGGCCGGTTTGGCATGTTGGGGTGCCCAAAGGGAACTTGGGGGTTGAAAATTGGGGTTTGCAAAGAGATCGAGGGGGATTAATTTGCGAATGAGTGGGGAGGGTGTGAGGGGAGCTGGGGAGTTAATTCCTCCAGTGGGGGATGTGTGTGACCCCCCCAAAGGGGAAATCGAGACCCCAATTCCCCCCGAACCCTTTGGGAAATAAAGGTGGTCCCCACCCCCCCCCGCAGCCGCGGTGTGTTGGGCTGGGGGGCGTGGGGGGGTGCAGGGTTTGGGGGGGTCGTGGTGCTCACCTGGAAGCGCCGCATATCCCGGGGGTTCCCCGCGTTCTTCAGGCAGTTTTGGTTGCATTTGAGGAAAAACTTGAGGAAAAACCTGGGATGGAAGGAAAGAACCCAGCGGTCGGTGCCTGCGGCCTGCGGGGGGCTCAGGGACCCCGCGGCGCCTCCGCCCCCCCGCGCTTTGGGCACTGAGGTGAGGGACCCGCTGGCCCCGTCCCCAGCCCTAGGCCACCCCACGGTGCGTGGCCAGAGACACCCACAGCCACGGGCACCCGGCGTGGCCACACGGGCACGCTGCGCCGTGACAGGTCATCGTGCCGTGACAGGTCACCGTGCTGTGACAGGTCACCGTGCTGTGACAGGCCACCGTGCTGTGACAGGCCACCATGCCATGACAGGCCACCGTGTCCCCCCTTGGGCCTGGCACTGCCCTGCCCATGAGGCAGCATGTTGGCAGGGGCTGGTGACGTGGTGTGACACCCTGTCCCTGCCCCTCTGTCCCATCCCATCCCACCCCATCCCATCCCGTCCCATCCCATCCCATCCCATCCCATCCCATCCCATCCCATCCCATCCCATCCCTCTGTGCCATCCCTGTCCCCCTGTGCCATCCTATCCCTGTCCCTCTGTCCCATCCCATCCCATTCCATCCCTCTGTGCCATCCCGTCCCATCCCATCTCAGCAGCCTGTCCTGGCATCTCACTCCTGGCACCTTACCCCGACACCCCACCCCAGGCCCCCGCCTCTGCCCCCCAGGGCTGCCGCAGGGCCAGGGGGGACACACAGGGGACAGGAGGGAGGGGAGGGGACACACAGGGGACAGGAGGCTGTGGAGGGGACACAGGTGCCCAGCAGGAAGGTTCCCACAGCCCCGTTAGCTGCCGGTGGAGGCTGGGGGGGGACACGGGACCCCCAGGGACGATGGGGCACCCAGAGACGGGGGCACCCCAGGACCCGCTGCGATGCAGGACGGCAGCAGCGGGCGCAGCCTCCCGGGCCCCAAACCCCTCCAGCCCCACCCCTGGGGGGGGCACAAGGGCCCTCGGGCCCCCCCAGGGGATTCCTGAGCCAAGCGGGCACCCCCAGACCGTGTGTGTGTGTCCCCAGGGGCTCCTGCCCTGGGCCAGTGCCGGGGCACACGGGGGGGCTCCCACGCCGGGACGGCTTTCCCGGGCCAGGGCAGGAAGAGGGGGACACCCCCCCCGTGTCCCCCCGTCACCCGCCGCCTGGCAGGTGGTAATCAGGGGAAGGAAGGAGCTGGAAAACGGCAGGAAAACACCCCCCCACCCCCCCGCCAGGAGATTGACAGGGCCGGCGTGAGGCTGGGGGGGGCCCCCTGACCCCCCCCAACTCCCTGGCCCCGGTTTTGCGCTGCTGGGGGGGGGGGGGGGGGGCGGGGGGGATAATCCTGAACCCCAGGTCGGCCTCGTCCCCCCCGAGCCGCAGCCGCGCATATGGGCCGGGGAGTTAAAAATACAGGCGCTGCGCATTCATTAGCATCCCTAATGCGCAGCGCTCCCCATTTAATATGCAAATTCCCGGCGCTGCTGCCGAACACCTTCTGTTCCGAGCGCATAAATTTGAATTTGCAATTAGAATAATCTTGTATAATTAATGAAAAGCGTCAATTTTAGCTCCTAAGTAATTTGATTAACATGTTGATAGGGCACTTATCTGGCTCTCTAAACCAGTGGGGCTGGGCGTCGGGCTGGGGAGTGGGGCTGGGGGGGCTGGGGGGGGCCGAGGGGGGGCAGCGGGCGGCGGGCTGGGGACCCCGCCTGCCCCCGGCTGACCCCCGAGGGCCCTGGGGACGGAGGGGGACACGGGGGGCTCTGGGGGAGACCCCCAGCTCTCCCCAGCACAGCGGAGGGATGGGGATGCCACCAGCTTGGGGGGGGGGGTCCCTGGCGTGGCCTCGGGGGGACGCTTGGGTTGGGGGGGGGGGGGGGGTGTCACCCCGCAGGCACCCGGTGGGATCGGCCCCAGCTTCCAGCACCTGGGGGGGGGTATGTGTGACTCCAGGACCCCCCCTGTGCACCCCAAAAGCACCAGCGTGGGTGCAGCACCCAGATCACCTGTGGGATGAGACCGGGGGGGGCAATGGGGCCGGGGGGGGGACACACACACAGGGATGCCATTTCCGGGAGGTTTGTCTTGGCTGCATCCTGCGGCCGTGCCGGAATTCCGGGGGCCGTGACCCCCACATCTGGCCGGGACACATCTGGCCGGGGGCGGGGGGGTGGGAGGGGGGGCTCAGCACAGCTGGCAGGGTGGGGGGAGGCCGGGGGTCAGGGACCTGCCGCAGCGTGGAGGGGGGGACAATGACACGGGGTGTGTGGGGGCAGGGTCTGTGCCACCCCTTGTCCCCAGGGATCCCGGGGGGGGACCCACCCCCCCACACCCCCCCGCGGGGACCAAGGGCCCTCGCTCGCAGCAGGGTGAGGCGAGGAGGGGGCACAGCACTGTGCCCCCCCTTCCCCCGGCCCCAGCAGCGAGGGGACAGAGCTGGGGTCCCTGAACCCACCGGGGTGTCCCCGGGGTGTCCCCGCGGCACGTGGCTGTGGAGGGGTTTTTTGGGGGGGGGGTTGGGGGGGCTGTCTGGATGCCGCCTCTATTATTTATTTGTTTGATGCCCATCGGAAGTTTCCGGCGCTTTCCCCATCTGTCCGGGCCGGCTGGTGCCGTGCGGGGCCACCAGCCACCGCAACGAGCCAGCCCAGCGCGGGGGCCCCTCCCGGCCCCCCCCCGCTGCTCCCCCAAAGCTCATTAGCGCTAACGAGGCAGCGCTCGCACCCGGTGCCCAGCCCAGGGGACACCCCAGCCCCGCGCCCCAGGGGACACCCCCCTGTCCCTGTGCCCCCTCCCCGGCCCCAGCAAGGCATGGGGTTGGGGGGGGCCCCCCCGGTACCTGTCGATGATGACGGGGTCGGAGGGGGTCTCGTTGCGGTTCCCGCAGCTCTTCTTGTCACAGCAGCGGCTGGGCAGGGCCGGGGAGAGAGGCTGGCGTGAGCGGGGCGAGGGGGGGGACACCCCACAGCCCCCCACCCCAGGGCAGAACCCAGCAGACCCCCATTTCCCACCCTTGCGCCTGTGGGGGTCCTGCCCCATGGCGGGACGGCGGGGGGGGCAGAGGTGCAGAGGGGACGGGGTCAGTGCTGCAGGAGGACTCGGGGTGCTGGGCTGGGGGGGGGACACCCCAGGATAGGGACCGTGCGATGCCAGAGTATGGGGGGCTGTGGCAGAGGGTACCCCCCCCTTATCCACCCCACCGCCCCCCCCACCATGGGACTGGGCTCCAAACTGGGGCTCTCCGGGGCAGGGGGTGCACCCCAGCTTTGGGAAACGCTCAGTGAGCAAAGTTGGGGGGCAGGGGGTGAAGCTCAGAATTGGGGGGGCTCAGAATTGGGGGGGGTCAGAATTGGAGGGGTCAGAATTGGGGGTGCCCCAGCCCTGCCCCAACCCTCTGGGGCTCCACGTCCCCCATGGGGGCCACGGCAGCCGTCGTGTCGCCACCGGCCAACAACTACGGTGGTGGGGTCGTTGGGGAGTTGGGGGGGGGCAGGTGGGGATTTGGGGGGGGGGGGGCCGGCCCGGGTGTCCTCGTTAGCGCCGGAGCTCAATTAGCCGCGCTGGCACGGAGCGTTAATTTGCACAAACACGGAGCGCGAGGGTGGTAAACAAGAGTGGCGGTAATGGGGCACGGGGGACCCCGCGCTGGCAGCGGGCAGGGGGGGCCGGGGGGGGGCGAGCAGCACTGCCCCCCCCCAACCCCGCACCCCCCCCCCCAACCTACCTGCACATGATCTCGTGGGTCAGGAGGACGCGGCACATCTCTGGGTTCTTGTCCTGCCCCTCGTAGATGATGGCCTGGGGTGGGGGGGAGAATTGGGGGGGGTGTGACACCGCCTCCGGGCACCCCGCTTGTCCCCCCCACCGCGCCAGCACCCCCCGACCCCCCCGGGGTGACCCCGCGCTCGTACCTGCTTGGACATGGAGTCGATGAGGCGGACGTAGAGGTCCTGCTCGGTGCGGAGCCCTGCGGCGAGATGGGGGGGGTCAGCCCTGCCCCCTGAACCCCCCCGGCGCCCCCCCAGCACCCACCGTTGCTGTAGAGCAGCTGGAGCCGGTAGTGGATCCCGTTGTTGGTTTTCTCCCCGTTCTGCTCCTGGAGGGGGGGGACGATGGTTGGATGCGGTGGGGGGGGCACAGGGACACACATCACTGTCCCCTCTCGCTGCAATTCCCCCCCCAATCCCCCCCCCCGAATCCAAGGGGCTGTGGAGCCGCTTTGGCGACTCCCCACACGTGCAATGAGTTTGGGGCCGGTCTCAGCCTCGGCGGGTTCTCGCGCCTCTCTGAGAGCAGGGCCGGGGGGGGGGCGGCGCGGTGGAGGGACCCCCCATTCCCACCGTGCCCCCCCCTCCCCGAAAGCCCGGGGGTCTCACCCGCTCCTTCTCCACGAAGTCGATGAAGGACGTGCGCTCGATCTCCACGGGCTGGCCCTGCCGGTCGTACATGGCCAGCACGAAGTGGAAGAAGTTGGATTTCCGCAGGTTGGACGGCGGCTGCTTCTCAAAGTGGGCTCGGGCCAGGCCCACCCCGCTGCAAAAACGGGGGGGGGATGAGCATGGCACCCCCAGCACCCCCTCCCCGGCGGGGGACAGGCGGTGCTCGCCGGGGTGCTGTGGAACAAGGCTGGGGGGGGGCACTCAGGACCCCCTCCCTGCCCCACGGCCACACGTCCCCGCTGCTCACGGGGCTTGTTCTTGAGGGGGGGGCGAGGTTGAAGCCAGTGGGTGTTTGGCGGGGGGGGGTGTCGCAGCTCCTTGGGGTTGGGGGGGGGGGCACTCACACGCCAGCAGTGGCCCAGGGGACACCCCGAAGCATCACCTGCCCCCCCCGGCTCTGCCTCTGCCCGGGGGGGGGGGGGGATGGCGGTGTGTGAGACCGTGAGCAGCCCCCCCCGGCACGGCGAGGGGGCCAAAATAAACACCCGCGTGTAAAAACTCCCCCCCCCCCCCCCCCTTTTTGTGATCAAAACCACATCGGGCGAGGAGAGAGGCGGTGGGGAGGGTTTGGCTCCCCCCGTGCTGACCCCGGCGGGGCTTAAACTGGGGGGGGGGGCCGGTTCCCACGCTGCGCTGGGGACAGACCCCGCACCCCACGGGGACCCCACAGACCTTCCAGCCCCCCCCGGCATGGGGCAGGACCCCGCCACCCCCCCGGATCCCACCGTGCCCGGCAGCACCCCCGGACACCCCCCCCGGCCAGGGGGCAGCGCTGGGGCATAAATAAGGGGGGGACACACTCATAAACATGCGGGGGGGTCCCTGCCTGCCCCAGCACCCCCAAACCTGCTGCTGGGAGCCCACCCGGGGACACAGTCTGGGGGGAGATGGGCTGGGTGTGGCCCCCCCGCCGCTGCCAGCCCGAGGGGGGGCCCGCTCCAGGGGTCCCTTGGCCACCCCCTCGGCCACACAGAAATGGGGAGGGGTCACACCAGCCCCCCCCTGCCCACAGCACCCCACTGCGGGGGGGGCACAGAGGAGCCCCGGGGTGCATGGACACGGTGTGTGGGTGAGGGGCTGGACCCCCAGCACCCTGACCCCCCCCCGCGCTGGTCCCCAGTCTGGTGCACATGGGTGAGGGGCGGGGGGGGGCACCCCTCCACCCACAGCTGGGGGACAGAGTGTGGCCCCAAGACCTGCCCCACAGAGCCCCCAGCCCCACGGGACCCCCCGCTTACACCCCACAGGGGGACCCTGGGCCGGGGGGGAGTGTCCTTCAATCCTGCCCGGCCGAGCCCCCCCCCCGCACCCAGGGGTATCGGTGGGGACACGGGGGCACCCCCCAGGGTCCCACCCAACCACAGCCCCAGCGACTCCTCCACACAGAGGAAAAAACGGGGTGCAGGCCTCTCACCAGCAACCCCCCCTCGCAACCGGTGCCAGCGCCCCCGGGACGGGGTGGGGAGGGGTCCCCAGGCACCCTCAGTGCCTCTAACGCCGCTCCTTGGGCTTTACTTACCCCCCCGGCGTCACCAGAGCCCAGCTGGGAGCAGCGGCCAAGGCCGAGTGCGAAGCCCCGACCCTGAAAACCTGGGGGACACTGGGGTGGGGGCCCGGGGTGGGGTCCCAGGGGGTTCAGCACCCCGTCTTGGGGGGGTCCAACACCACTGGGATGGGCCTTGAGAGCCCGTCGGTACTTCTGGGACCCTTGGGGAGGGGACAAGGGACACTCTGGCCGTTGGCCGTGGCCGCAGGCACAGGGACGTTTCAGGTCCCCGGTGACCACCAACTTCACGAGTTGTTTTCCTCCGTCACAGAGAAGTGTCCCCCAGAAAGTGTCCCCTGGAAAGTGTCCCCCAGGTTTTCAGGGTCGGGGCTTCGCACTCGGCCTTGGCCGCTGCTCCCAGCTGGGCTCTGGTGACGCCGGGGGGGTAAGTAAAGCCCAAGGAGCGGCGTTAGAGGCACTGAGGGTGCCTGGGGACCCCTCCCCACCCCGTCCCGGGGGCGCTGGCACCGGTTGCGAGGGGGGGTTGCTGGTGAGAGGCCTGCACCCCGTTTTTTCCTCTGTGTGGAGGAGTCGCTGGGGCTGTGGTTGGGTGGGACCCTGGGGGGTGCCCCCGTGTCCCCGCCGATACCCCTGGGTGCGGGGGGGGGGGCTCGGCCGGGCAGGAGCGAAGGACTCCCCCCCTCCCCAGGGTCCCCCCGTGGGGCTCAGCACCCCCAGCCCTGCCACGGGGCTCCCAACCGATGGGGAGGTGGCAGCCACCTGCACCCCCCCGTGTTCCCCTTCACCCCCAAAAAACTTCAGCCTTAAAGCGCTGGGGGGGCAGCGGGGGGTGCCGGAGCCGCCAGCCCGGCTGGGTAATGGCTCCATCTCCGCTGCCAGCGGTGCTGAGCCCCCGGCGCTGGGCGAGCCCAGCCGGGGCCATTAATTATTGAGGGCAATCAGAGCATTTCCTAGCAGGGCCCGGCGCGGGCTCTTACAGGAAAGCAGCATCTTCCCTTGGCGGAGCCCCGCGAGCCCCAGAATCCCCCGGTTTGGGCAACCGAGCCCCCGCCACGGGAAATGGGCAGCGGCGGGGGGGGTCTGGGCAAGCTGGGGGGGTCAAGAGGGGTGCGGGACGCGGGCGAGAGGCGCCGAGCGCCCTGCACACGCGGGCGTGTCGCTGCCGCCGGGCCGGCACCCCGCTCGCTGGGAGCGGGGAAGGGGGGGTCATGGGGGGGGGTGACTGTGCACCCCATTCCTCCTGCGCTTGCTCCCCCCCCCCCCCCCCCCCCCCGGCCGGTATTCGTGTGCCAGGACGCCGTCGGCACACGGTGACACGGGGGCAGCCGCGTCCCTGCCACCGGACCCCAGCCCTGCGTGTGTGTGTGTGTCCCTGATGTCCCCCCCACACTGCCAGAGCTGCGGGGGGGGGTTGGATTTCACCCCCTTTCCTCACAGCCTTGCGCCAGCGCACGGGGAAGTTTGTGGGTGCAGGGGGACAAGGCCAGCACCCCCCTGCTCCCCAGCTCGGATGCCGCAGACCCCCACCCTGGCACTGTGCCCCCCCCCCCAGCTCCCAGGGGCCGGGTGGGACCCTCGGTCCAGCCGCTCTCGGGGGGTCCGCGGTCACCGTGCCCCCCACCCAGCGGTGGCTGCGCTGGGACGGCGCTGGGGTGGCTTTGCCGGGGTTGGCGGGGGGGTCGCTGCAGTTTTCAAGCATCCCGGAGTATCTACAAATGCAGCGGCTTTGGGGGGGGGGGGGGCACGGACCCCGGGATCCCCCAGGGCTGGGTGCAGCCACAGCCCCCGGCGGGGAGCCCCCAGGGTGGGGTTGACCCCCTGGCTGGGGACCCCAAGTTTGTGGAGGGTGCAACACAAATGGGGCGATCTCGGGTCGGTGCTGGAAGTGCCGGGGATGTCCCGCTCCGCCGGGGGCCAGTGCAGAGGGGAGAGCCCCCCCCCAGCACCCCAAATCCGCTGTCCCTGGCTGGGCAGAGGGCGTGGGGGCACCCCAGGGAGGCAGCGTGAGGGGCCCGGGTCCCCTTGCTCCTCCGTGCCGTGGGACATCTCTGTCACCCCTGGCCAAAGCCACAGCACACCCCAAGCACAGCCCCCCACTTACCGAACCCCTCGGTGCACACGGGGGGGCAGCGGGAGCTGGGGTGCTGGGGGGTGGAGGTGTCCCCCACCGGGACCCCTCTGGGCACAGGGTGGAGAGAGAGTAGGGGGCTGGGGTGCAGAGACCCCCCCGGGGAGGGCAGGGATGGGGTGCAGGGAGCCCTGAACCCCTCACAGAGGGCAGGGAGGGGGTACACGGGTCCCCAAGCCCCCCAGGGAGGGTGGGGATGGGATACGGGGAGCCCTGAGCCCCCCGGGGAGGGCAGGGAGGGGGTGCAGGGTGCCCTGAGCCCCCCTCGGGGAGAGCAGAGATGGGGTGCAGGGGGCCCCAAGCCCCCCGGGGAGGGGGCACGGCACGGCACAGCACGAGCTCCTCGCAGCACCCGCACCCCCAAAGCCAGCACCCCCCGGCCCTGCCAGCGCAGGGCCCCAGTCCTGGCACACACGGGGCGCCCCAGGTACCCAGAGGTGCTGAAGTCGGGGGGGGGCCAGGACACCCCGGGTACACAGGGGTTACCCAGAAGCCCAAGGAGCACCTGGTGGGCACGAGGCGACTCCGGGGGGGTGCTGAGGCTGTGGGGTGCCCGGGGTGTGCAGGGTGCCCGTCGTGCCGGGGGTGCCCACGGAGCTCGGGGTGCTCACGGAGCCCGTGGAGCCCGGGGGTGCCCACGGAGCCTGGGGAGCCCGTGGTGCCCGGGGTACCAGGGATGCTGGTGGCATCTGGGGTGCCCACGGAGACCAGGACACCTGCGGTGCCCGGGATGCCCACGGAGATGCCTGTGGAGCCCGGGATGCCACAGTGCCCGGGATGCTGCAGCACCCGGGGTGCCCCACAGACCCCGGGGTGCCCCACAGATCCCGGGATGCTGCAGCACCCGGGGTGCCCCACAGACCCCGGGGTGCCCCACAGATCCCGGGATGCTGCAGCACCCGGGGTGCCCCACAGACCCCGGGGTGCCCCACAGATCCCGGGATGCTGCAGCACCCGGCGTGCCCCACAGACCCCGGGGTGCCCCACAGATCCCGGGATGATGCAGCACCCGGGGTGCCCCACAGACCCCGGGGTGCCCCACAGATCCCGGGATGATGCAGCTCCCGGGGTGCCCCACAGACCCCGGGGTGCCCCACAGATCCGGGATGTTGCAGCACCCGGGGTGCCCCACAGACCCCGGGGTGCCCCACAGATCCGGGATGCTGCAGCACCCGGGGTGCCCCACAGACCCCAGGACTCCCCACAGATCCCGGGATGCCCTGCAGATCCCGGGATGTCCGCAGCCCCCGGGGTGCCCCACAGATCCCGGGACTCCCCGCAGCCCCCGGGGTGCCCCACAGATCCCGGGACTCCCCGCAGCCCCCGGGGTGCCCCACAGATCCCGGGACTCCCCGCAGCCCCCGGGATGCCCGCGCAGCCCCTTACCTCTGCGCCGCCGTGCTGGCATCCAGGATGCCGGAGCCCTGCAGCCAGCGGACCGAGGGCAGCCCGGCGGTCAGCGGCTCTTCCTTCATGGGGAGCCCCCCCCGGGGCAGCGCCTCCTGCACGGAGAACATGGCAGGGGCTCAGCGCCCGGCCCCCCCCCTCCCCCCCCCCCCCCCCAACTTTTTCTGCCCCGGGCCCGGAGCGGAGCTCAAAGCCGGGCAGGTGCCGGGGGCCGCCGTCCCGGCCGCCGGGGAAGCGGCATCTGCGGCGGGTGGCCGGGAGGGAGCCGGGGGGAGGCTCGGGGGAGGCTCCGGGGGGGGGTCGGGGGGAGGCGGGAGGCGGAGGCGGGCGGAGGCAGGGCCGGAGAAGTTGGAGACGGAGGCGACCAGCAGCCAAGTGCGGGGACCGGGAGGAGAAGGGGAGGGGGGGAGAGGGAGGGAGGGATGGGGAAGGCAGGGGAGGAGTGGAGGGAGGGATGGAGGGAGGGATGGAGGGAGGGATGGGGGAGCGGAGGGAGGGAGGGAGGCTTAGAGGAGCGGAGGGAGGGATGGGGGAGGCAAAGGAGGAGTGGAAGGAGGGAGGGAGGCAGAGGAGGGGTGGAGGGAGGCTGCGAGGACTGGAGGGAGGGATGGAGGGAGGCAGAGGAGGGGTGGAGGGAGGGATGGAGGAAGGCTTAGGGGAGCGGAGGGAGGGATGGAGGGAGGCAGAGAGGAGTGGAGGGATGGAGGGAGGAGGAGGCCGGAGAGGGGCGCGGGAGGGGGCAGGCGCGGCCCGGGCTGGGCCGGGGGCGGGCGGCGGGGGCTCGTTACCGGGCGGGCGGCGGCGGCGGGCGCGGCGCGGGGCGGCGGCGGCGGCGGCGGCGGCGGCGACAGCGGCAGCGGCAGCAGCAGCAGGAGCGGGCGGGCGGGGGGGCCGGGGGGCGTCGGGGGCCCCGGGGGACCGGGGGGGCCGCCTCCCCGCCGCCGTCCCGCTCCCCGGCCCCGCCGCCCCGCCGCGGCCACCAGCACCATCAGCACCAGCACCCGCCGCCGCGGCCCCGCCGCCCCGCCGGCCCGGGCCATGCCGCCGCCGCCTCCCCGGGGAGGCAGGGCCGGAGCCGCCGGGGGAGGCGGGGGCCGCGGCCGGGCAGGGCTGACATCATTCCGGGGAGGAGCGGTCCCTCCCCGCGCCGGCGGAGGGGCTCCGCGGCCAGCGCCGCACCGGCCGCGCCGGGGGAGGGAGGGGGCGCCGGGGACCGGGGCACCCCGGGGACAGGGGGCCCGGCAGGGAACGGGGAGGCCCCTGAGCTCCCGGGGGTCGCCACCGCGCCTCCCGCCCCCAGGGACCCCGGGGAGGACGCGGGGGGACCCCGGGGAGACCCCGCTGCATCCTCTGGGATGTTCCGGAGAGAGTCCCCGGGGGCAGCGCGGGGACACGCCGCGGGGTCCCCTGAGACACCCCAGAGGCACCCCAGGGAGACCCCAGGGAGACCCCAAAGGGGCCCCAAGGAGACCCCAGAGGGACCCCACTGCATCCCCTGAGACCCCCCGGAGAGGCTCCAGACATACCCCAGAGGGACCCCAATGTGTCCCCCGAGACACCCTGGGGACCCCCTGAAGAGCCCCCAGGGACACCCCGGGGGAGTCCCCCCTGCACCCCCCGAGACACCCCCCCAGGGCCCCTCACAAACCCACCCGGGCCCGCGCAGACCCTGGTGCCCCGCATGACCCCGACGGGCCCCCGTGTCCCCCGAGGTGCCGCAGTGACCCCATTTGTGCCCCCTGCACCCCCAGAGTCCCCCGCAGTCAGCCCCGAGGAGCCCCTCAGACACCTCAGAGTGACCCCAAAGAGCCACCAAACACCCCAACCCCCCCGGCGTGACTGAGCAGGCCCCTGAGGTGCCCCACATGGGCCCCCCGCACTCCAGAGACACCCCAGGGGGTCTCCCGGGCCCCTCAGTGACCCCCAAATCGCCCCCACTTAAACCCACCAGGTCTGCACCTGCACAAGGGCTCTGCGGAGGGACCCCCCCAGCACCCCCCCGGCACCCCCCGCTGACACCCGCAGCCTCCCGAGGGCTGGTGGGGCCGTGAGGGCTCCTGCAGAAACCGGGCGTCTGTCCCTCCCAGTGTCCCTCCATCCATGCCCCCATCCATCCCAGTGTCCACCCCAGTGTCGCTCTCAGTGTCCCTCCGCCCATCCCAGTGTCCCTCTGCCCATCCCAGTGTCCCTCCATCCATCCCAGTGTCCACCGCAGTGTCCCTCTCAGTGTCCATCTGTCCATCCCAGTGTCCATCCATCCATCCATCCATCCATCCATCCATCCATCCCACTGTCCCTCCCAGTGTCCATCCCAGTGTCCCTCCATCCATGCCCCCATCCATCCCAGTGCCCATCTGTCCATCATGGTGTCCCACCATCCATCCCTGCATCCATCCCAGTGTCCATCCGTCCATCCCAGTATCCCTCCATCCACACTCCCATCCATCCCAGTGTCCATCCGTCCATCCCAGTATCCCTCCATCCACACTCCCATCCATCCCAGTGTCCATCCGTCCATCCCAGTATCCCTCCATCCACACTCCCATCCATCCCAGTGTCCACCCATCCATGCCCCATCCCACCCAGACACCCCATGGACCCCCCCCCTCCCCCAGGGACCCCAGTTCCTGCTGCAGGCAGAGCCGGGGGGGGGGCTGTGGGGGACCTGCTCCCTGCCCCCCCCATCTCCCACTTCCAGGCAGTGCCGGGCTGAGCCGTGCTGGGGGCCGCGGCCCCCCCGCTGGGACTGCCCCCCCCCAGCCGCGGGACTGGCCCCGTGGGGCCCCGCGTTCCGCTAATGGGCCCTAATGGAGTCAGCGGGGCCGTCAGTGCCGGAGGGGGGGGTGAGGCCGGGGGGGGCTGAGGGGGGGTGCTCGGGGGGGCCCTCTCTCCTGCCACCCCCCAGCAAACCCCTGTGGGCCCCAGCAGCGAGGTGGGTGAGGGGATGCTGCACCCCCTGTCCCCCCCCAGGGACATGCAGGGACCCCCGTGCCTTCCTCCCCAGTTTGCTGTGGGCAGAGAGGCACTGGGGTGGGGGCAGGGACCAGTCAGGCTGCAGGGGGGGGCTGGAGGGGGTGCAGGGGGGTCTCCCCCCCCCTCGCCTGCCCCCAGATGGGTTTTACAGACGGGTTTCCCCCTCCCGCCCCCCCCCCCGGGCTAATGGGCTGCGGGGCCCCTGGGAGCTGCTGGCGGGATAAGTGCTGCGCTGGAAGGGGGGGGGGGGAGCCCATTTACGGCCTCCCCAGGGACCCCCCCGCCCTGGGACACCCCCCCCTTCCCCCCACAGGCAGCTCTGGTGCTGCTGGGAGAGCCGGGCCCTCCCCCACCGCGGGGAGCGGGACCCCCGCGCAGCCGGGATCCTGCCCCCAAACCTCCCCCGCGGTGGGGGCCGGCGCTGAGCGGGGGGAGGATGGAGCCCACGCTAAGCCCACGCTAAGCCCACGCTAAGCCCACGCTAAGCCCACGCTAGGCCAACGCCATCCTGTGCCAGACCCACGCCACACTCTGCCAGACCGACAGTAAACCTGTGCCAGAGCCAGACTAAGCCCACACCATCCCGTGCCAGAGTCCCCAACCCCCCCGGCCCCCGCCCAGCACCCCCGCCCATCCCACCAGTGCGGTCCCACGCCCGCAGCACAGCCCTGTGCCCCCCTCCCACTGCCCCCCCTCCCCGGCACAGGGTGGGCGCTTCAGCTCCGGCTTTATTGCAAAAGAGTCCGTGGGGCCGTCGGTGCCTCGCGGGGTCCCGGCAGCGCTCGCCGCCGGCACGGCCCCCGCGGAGGGACCCCGGCACTGGGGCGCTGGTCTGGGCGCTAGGAGGGACGGTGGCCGCTGTGGGTGTCCCCGCTGTCCCCCGTGACGACCCCAGGGGTGCCAAAAGGGTCCGGGCCGGGGGGCGAGGGGGACGGGTGCTGCACGTCCTGGGCGCGGGGGTGAGGGTCCCCGGGGGGCCACGGCGCAGCACCCGCTTCTCGTTCCTGGGGCGCAGAGGCACCGGGGGGGGCGGGGTGGTGGGGGCCGCGGTCCCCGTCCTGCAAAACCCCGCTGTCCCCCTGCGGCCGCGGGCTCACGGCGGCGTCACCGGGCTCCTCGGCGGCGGTCACAGGTGTGACTTGTTGGTGGCACATGGGACACGTGTCCTGCACGTAGAGCCACTTGCGGAGGCACGTGGCGTGGAAGAAGTGGCTGCAGGGAGTGACGACGGCCACCTGCATGTCCTGCGGGCAAGGAGACGGCGTCACCCGGCCACCCGAGCGCAGGGGACCCCCCCGGGGTGTGCCGGCGAGGGGAAGGGGCTCACCTGGAAGCAGATGGCACAAACATCGTTGTGGTCCCGCAGTTGCCCGCCCGTAGCCCTGGGCAAGGAGTTGATCTTTTTGGCGGCCTCCCGGCGCAGCAGGAAGCTCCTCCAGCCCGACTGAGCGCGCAGCCAGACGTTGAAGTAGGAGTGGATGATGATGACGGAGGCGCCCATCCAGCTCCACTCGCCAAAGAGGGACTCCCAGGTGCCGTAGCCCACCACGCAGACGGCCACCAGGAACTCCAGCACCCGGCTGACGGCGTTCACGCAGTAAATAATCTCGTCCATCCTCTCCAGCGGCGCGTCCTGGAGCAGCTCCACCATGAACAGGGCGTAGATGAAGAGGGTGCCCATCACCTGGAGGGCGGCAGATCGCAAACCCCCACCCTGGTGTTGCCGCTCGGGGACGGGGCGGAGTCGCGGGGATGAGATGGGCCACCCCAGGGACGGGGGGACACACACAATACCCCACTTCTGGGGAGCGGCGGTACCTGCAGGGAGGTGAGCATGCAGCTGGAGACCAGGATCAGCAGCCAGAAATCCAGGTGGAAAAAATGGGCGATCTTGTAGGCCATGAAACAGGGGAAAACCAGCAAGAAGAGGCACATGCTGACGCCGCGGAAATGCTTCCAGGGGCTCCTACGGGGCGGGGGGGGCACAGCTCAGCAGGGCCGTGTGCCCCCCCCCATCTCACAGGAACAGCACCCACAAACCCCTGTGCTCCAGCCCCCTCCTCCAGCCCCGATTCTGCCCCAAAACGGGCAGCGAGGTCCCGAGATGATGGAGGAACCCCCCTTCCCCCCCAGTACGATGAGGGGGGGCCAAATCCTTCCTTTCCCCGGTACCTGTTGCGGGAGGCCCCCAAGGCCAGCACGATGGGGTCGGCGATCTCGATCATGGACTGCAGCGTGGAGGTCACCACGATGAAGAGGATGATGCTGAGGAGGAAGGTCCGCTGGAGGATCTGCAGGTCGAGCAGCCCTGTCTGCAGCGCCAGCAGCAGCAGCGTCACCCCCTCCGTCACCCCCCTGCCAGGAGCCGGGGTTTTGGGGGGGACGGGCGCGTCAGACACGGGGGTCGTGCCCTGGGCACCCCTCAGGGACGCGCCCCGGTCCCCAAACCCTTTGTGTCCCCCCCACCCTTGATGCGTGTGACCTGGGCTGGGATAGACGCCCGCCGAGCCCCCCCTGAGCCCCCCGCTGCCGCGGGCTCACCTGTGCATGACGTTGCCGTTCTGGAAAGCGCCGAAACCCAGGAGGTAAAACTTGCAGAGGCTGAGGACGCCCAGGGCGAGGTAGGAGACGGTGAAGGTGAGGCCGATGAGCGAGTAGGGCGTGCTGCAGCACTCAGCCGCGCTGCGACGGAGCCCGGGGTGAGCAGGGGGGGTAAGGGGGCCAGCCCTCCTCATCCTCTTCCTCCCAAGACCTGAGCCGGAGCCCCAGCTCCTCCTCATCCTCTTCCCACCCAGCTCCTGCCCGCCCCAGTCCCTCTTACCTGCTGAGAAGGAGGAAGAGGAGGCCCTGCTGGGCCAGCGGGCTGGCAGAGAAGGCGAGGAAGGAGGAGAGGCGGAGGAAGAAGAGCACCAGCCAGAAGACGAGGAAGAGGAGCGGGATGGCCAGCTGGCTCCAGAGAGCCACCCCCAGCGCAAGCAGCCGGTACAGCTCCAGCGCCTGCGGGGAAAGGGGGGGGTCAGCGGGGCTGCCCCCCCCACAGCCCCCCCCGGCCCTGATCCCCACCCCGCTCACCCGCAGGAGCTCGCGGCAGGCGGCGGCGGCCAGCTGGAAGGGAACGAGGATGTGGGAGCCGAGGACGTAGAGAACCTCCAGCGCGGTGAGGAGGGCGGCGAAGGTGTCGAGGAGGGGCAGGGCGGGGAGGGGGAGCCCGCAGAGCCGAGCCAGCGCCGGCAGTGTCGGCGCCCCAAATAACCACGGCTGGCGGCTCCCCATCAGCAGGGAGCAGAGGGCACAGAGGCAGAGCTGGCCTGGGGGGGACGGGGACACAATCCCAGAATCATCCGGGTTGGAAAAGCCCTTGCAGCTCCTCCAGCCCCACCATGACCCTCCCCCTGACCGTTCCCAACTCCCCCAGATCCCTCAGCGCTGGCTCAGCCCGACTCTTCAACCCCCCCAGGGATCCCGGGGACTCCCCCCTGCCCTGGGCAGCCCATTCCAACGCCCAACAGCCCCTTCTGCACAGAAATCCTTCCTCAGAGCCAGCCTGACCCTGCCCTGGGCAGCTTGAGGCCATTCCCTCGGGGCCTGGCGCTGGGGCCTTGGCTCCAGAGACTCATCCCCCCTCTCTGCCCCCTCCTGGCAGGGAGTTGCAGAGGGCCAGGAGGTCTCCCCTCAGCCTCCTCTGCTCCAGACTGAACCCCCCCAGTGCCCCCAGCCGCTCCCCAGCAGACCTGTGCTCCAGACCCTGCCCCAGCTCCGTTGCCCTTCTCTGGCCACGCTCGAGTCACTCAATGGCCTTTTTGGGGTGAGGGGCCCAGAACTGAACCCAGGAATCGAGGGGCAGCACCTTGTTACTTCATTATTTCGTTAAAGAGACTCACCTGGGCACGACGGGCTCCGTGTCCCTCTCCCTGGCTCCCCCCACACCCCCGCTGCAGGAAGGGGGGGCAGACCCCCCAACAACCCCTCACCCCACCATAAGCAGCACCCCAAGACCACCCGGCCCCCTCCTCTGTGAGCCCCAGGCGTGGTGGGGGGCAGAGGAGGAACCCCCCGTCCCCCTCCAGCTCAGCCTTGTCACCATCATCCCGCGGGTGACACCTCCCGCAGAGCCTCGCCCTGCCCGCTGCCACCCCTCATCCCTCAGTAGGGGACCCCCTTGGCAGGTGGGGGACCCCCCCGGCTCACCGGCGAGGGTGGTGGCGAGGCGGGCGAGCGCGGCAGGGTCACTGTACACGGCGCCCTGGAAGCCGGACTCCAGCTCGCGGCGGACGTAATCCCTGAGGGGACAGAGGTTCAGCCCCCCCCGGTTTGTGTGCGTCCCCCTCCCTGCACCCCAGAACCCCATCACGGCCCCCCCGGGGCTGACCTGGCCGCAGTGTGCCCCGCGCCCAGCAGCAGCGCCGTGAGGAGGTGGAGGTAGAGCTTCACCAGCGACCGCACCGGCAGCGTCAGCACCACCAGGGACAGCAGGTGACCTGCAGAAAGAGGGGGGACAAGGGGGTGACATGGCCTCAATGACACCACTCCCCCTCAATCCATCCAGGGGACACAATGTTGGGGACACAGCGCCCAATGGAACAGCCCCACCCTGGTGGGGGTCAATGGAGGGGAGGGAAGACCCCAAACACAGCCCATGGGGTGTCCCCTCATGTCCCCTGCCTGGCCAGGGCCTGGGTACCCTCATCCCTTGGGGTGTCCCCAACCTGGGCAGGTGCTGGGGCGTCCCCTCATGTCCCCAACATGGCCATCCCTTGGGGTGTTCGCTTGTGTCCCCCAAAATCTGCATCCCTTGGGGTGTCCCCTTGTGTCCCCAACCTGGGCAGGCCCTGGGGTGTCCCCTCATGTTCCAAATGTGGCCATGCCAGGAGGTCCCCCTAGTGTCCCCTGCCTGCCCATTCCTTGGGGTGTCCCCTCATGTCCCCAAACCCTCCATTCCTTGAAGCAGCTCCACTGTTCCCCAATTTTTCCATACCCTGGGGTGTCCCTTGGTGTCCCCAAAGTCTCTATCCCTTGGAGTGATTCTACTGTGTCCCCAACTTGGCCATGCCATGAGGTGTCCCCTCATGACCTCAGTCTGTCCATCCCTTGGGGTGTCCACTCGTGTCCCCAACCTGCCCATCCCTTGGGGTGTACCCCCATGTCCCCAATTTATCTGTCCCCTTGTGTCCCAAATCCATCCATCCCTCCCTCCCTCCCTTAGGGTATCCCCATCATGTCCCCAACCTGCCCACCCCTGGGGTGTCCCCTCATGTCCCCAATGTGGCCATGCCCAGAGGTGTCCCCTTGGTGTCCCCTGCCTGCCCATCCCTCGGGGTGTCCCCTCATGTCCCCAAACTCTCCATCTCTTGGGGTGGTTCCACTGTGCCCAATATGTCCATCCCCTGGGGTGTCCCCTCATGTCCCCAACCTGCCCACCCCTGGGGTGTCCCCCACCTGCCCACCCCCGGGGTGTCCCCAGCCTGGCCACCCCGGGGGACCCCCCGCGCCCCGCCGCAGCCCTCACCCAGGCAGTAGGCGCCGCGGAGGGCGGGGGGCCGGAGGAACGGGGGGTCCCCGTGGGGGGGCCGCAGCAGGTCGCCGAGGGCCGCCGCGTCCCAGCGGTACAGCAGGTCCAGCAGCGCCAGCCCCGGCACCCGCAGCGCCACGTTGGCCACCGCCTCCAGCCGCGCCATCGCCCGCGGGGCGGGGGGTCCCCGCGTCCCGCAACCCCGCTCCGGGGGGACAGGGGGGACCCCCCGGCGCTGCCCCGGCGGGCTCCCCCGGCCCGGCAGGGGGCGCTCGCCCCGAGCCCAGCGGGGGCCTCTCTGCCCGGCCGCCTCTCGCCGGGGGCCTGGCCGCCTCCCGCCGGGGCGGGCCCCGCTCCCGCTCCCGCCGCCGCCGCCGTTCCGGTCCCTCCGCCACTTTCGCTTTCTCCCGCCCCGCCCCTACGCCCAGCGGAGAGGCTTTGCGCCAGGGCGCCGCGCCGACGCTGCGCCCGCCATTTTGGAAGAGGGCGCAGCTCTCGTTTCTTCCCTAGGCCTTCCGCCATCTTGGATAAGGGCACCGCGCGGGCGGCGGAGGGCACGCGACCATCTTGGAAAGGAGCGCGGCCCGCTGCGGTGGCGTCACTGCCGCGCCCCACGTCAGCCATCTTGGGTGAGGGCAGAGGGTGAGGGCAGGCTCTGGCCGCCATTTTGATAGGGGAATGGCGGAGGAGATGGAGGGCCGCAGGGCGCTGCGGGAAACCGGGGTCCCGGGGGGACGATGGGGTCCCCTGCCCCCCCCGGGGGTCAGCTGGAAGCCTCAAGGATTGTCTCGGGGCCCTCGGGGAGTCGCCTGAGGTCCCTTGGGAACAGGTGGGGTCACCTGGGGCCCTCTGGGGTTCGGTGTTTTGGGGTTCGGCTGGAGGAATCCGGGTTTAAACGGGGACCCGCTGGGATCAGGGGAGGTCACTGGGCGGGGGGACCCCCCAGCAGTGGGGTCAGTGGGGTCCCTGTGAGCCCCTGCCCCGTCCCTCCGGGGTTTTGGGGGTGGTGGTGTCCCCAGACAGACCCTATCCGCACAGAGGGCTTGTGGCCACTTTGGCACAGCCCCCCTGGGCCAGGGTTGCCAAACCGGGGTGGGGGGACACGGACCCTGCTCTGGCTTTGGGGTGACGGGAGCTGCGGGTGGTGCACCCCGGGGGACCTGAGCCAGAATCGGGCCTGGGAGTTAATAAATCAGGTGGGATAATAATTGCAAAGTCGTTTCCTAAATTAACTTTTTCCCTAGATTTCTAAATTAACTTTTCCTAAATTACTGCAGGCGCCCCAAAAGTGGGTGCTGGGTCGGGGACACAGAGCGGGGGGTGGCAGAGGGGACCAAGCACGAGGGGGCACAGGGAGGGACCCGTGGGCATGTGCCGTGGTGCGATGGGCAAGTGGATGGACCAGTGGGCACGGGGAAAGTCTGATGGGCACAAGGATGGATCTGTGGGCGAGTGGATGGACTGGTGGGCACAGGGATGGCACACCCGCACCCCGGGAGCCCCGAGCATGGGACCCCATGTGCTGGATCCCCCTCACCTGGAACCCCCCACCCAGAGCCCCCGGCCGGGGCTGGGCCGGATTAGGGGAGATCAGGGCTGGAAACGCAGCCGGGAGGTGGAGGGATGGACAGAGGGACGGAGGGACAGAGGGAGGGAGGGAGGCAGGGGGGACGAGTGGCCCTGGAGCACCCTCTCCCGTGGCAGCTCTGCCGTGTGGGGCCGGCGCGCAGGCACCGTCCTGTTCGGCGGGAATTTTTCACTCTTGGGCATTAGTTGTTCCCCATTTTGGGCCCTGGTTTGCGGCTCCTGCCTGCGCTGTGGGCTCCTGCCTGCTTCTGCCACGCTGATGGTGGCTCACTTGGGGGTTTTCTGCTCCCCGACGGGCAGCCGGACACTTGCCCGGGCAGGAGCCGTGTCCCAGCCGGGAGAAGCCCCAGGAATCGGCCGCAGGAGCCGTCTCTGCCCTTAACTCCCGCGTCTGCCGGCAGGGCCGGGCGGTTTGGTGGGGACACGCGTGGAGCTGCCCGCTCCGGCCTCATCCTCTCCCTCCCCGGGAAATGCCGTGACTCTGCCGGTGACGTCGGGGCCAGCAACTGCCCCTCGGTTATCAACTGCTCCCTGCCTGCAAGCCTGCCTGGCGCTGCCTGCCGCCATGGTGGGGACACGAGGGCCTGCCCGCGCCCTGCTGTTATCATGTGATGTCATGATATCACGACGCTATCACGGTAACTCCTCTCATGGCACTGCTCCCCGTGATTTTTCAACGGTTTGGGGAGTGTGGAGAGGTCCCCGCCAGATGGAAGTGGGTAAACTTTGTCCACAGTTTTCAAGAAGGGTAAGAAAAACCCTGGTAATTATTACACCCTGGTAATGACACCCTGGTAATGACAGGTCTTGCTGCAGCGCCTGATAAATCTGGATACAGGAATTGAATGTAAGGCCCCGAGGGAATGGCCTCAAGCTGCCCAGGGCAGGGTCAGGCTGGCTCTGAGGAAGGATTTCTGTGCAGAAGGGGCTGTTGGGCGTTGGAATGGGCTGCCCAGGGCAGGGGGGAGTCCCCGGGATCCCTGGAGGGGTTGAAGAGTCGGGCTGAGCCAGCGCTGAGGGATCTGGGGGAGTTGGGAACGGTCAGGGGGAGGGTCATGGTGGGGCTGGAGGAGCTGCAAGGGCTTTTCCAACCCGGATGGTTCTGGGATGCTGATGGGTTCCTTCCTGCTCAAGATCTATGATTCCACCTATCAGCACAGCAATAACATTTAATTATCAGGCTGCACTTTTCTGTCAACACAACTCCGTCATTCCTGCGTAATGTGGGTATGGACCGTAAGGCCTGAAGTGTTCTTTCCTACCTAAATTTCCATAAAGTTTTTTGAGGGATACAGCACCACCGAATCCATGAGCAGCATCGGACAGAGGCACTCGCCCATTTGGAGCCTCCCGGACCCCGGGGGATGTGACAATGGGGCCGGGGGTTTTGGCGTTGTGAAACGGGGTGAGTCAGGGCTGATGTTCCCCAAGAGGCGGATGATGCTGGAGAAGTGGCTGGAGGAAGGTGAACCAGCCGGGGAGGAGGAAGGAAGCAGCTCGCCTGCGGGTTGCACAAGCAGTGAATCACAGTCGCAGAACATCTCGAGCGGAAGGGGCCCGTCAGGATCACTGAGGCCGTCGCACCGCCAGTTGTTGATCCCGGTGGGTCCCTGCCCGCTTGAGATATTTTATGATTTTTCAACGGCCTAAAACTAAACCACACGACTGAGAGCGTCGTCCACACACTTGAACTCTGCTGGGGTTTGGCTCATCACCCCATCCCTGGGAGCCTCCTCAGTGCTAATACTGCAGTGTTCTTCACCCAAAAGTGCTCCCAGCACTGGAGGTGTGGCAGTGCCAAGGGGGACAATCCCGTCCCTCGGTGCTGCTCTGCTTGATGCCCCCCAGGACATGGTTGGCCCTCTGGCTGCCAGGACATGCTGCTGATACTGAACCCACCATCAACCCAAACCCCCACATCTCTTTCTTTAGGGCTGCTCTCCAGCCTCCTACCCCCCAATCTGTGTGTGTGTGTGTGTGTACCCAGAATTACCCCATCCCAGGTGGAGAATCCCAGAATCCCGGCGGTTGGAAAAGCCCTTGCAGCTCCTCCAGCCCCACCATGACCCTCCCCCTGACCGTTCCCAACTCCCCCAGATCCCTCAGCGCTGGCTCAGCCCGACTCTTCAACCCCTCCAGGGATCCCGGGGACTCCCCCCTGCCCTGGGCAGCCCATTCCAACGCCCAACAGCCCCTTCTGCACAGAAATCCTTCCTCAGAGCCAGCCTGACCCTGCCCTGGGCAGCTTGAGGCCATTCCCTCGGGGCCTGGCGCTGGGGCCTTGGCTCCAGAGACTCACCCCCCCTCTCTGCCCCCTCCTGGCAGGGAGTTGCAGAGGGCCAGGAGGTCTCCCCTCAGCCTCCTCTGCTCCAGACTGAACCCCCCCAGTTCCCCCAGCCGCTCCCCAGCAGACCTGTGCTCCAGACCCTGCCCCAGCTCCGTTGCCCTTCTCTGGCCACGCTCGAGTCATTCAATGGCCTTTTTGGGGTGAGGGGCCCAAAACTGAACCCACTCCCCGAGGGGCGGCCTCCCCAGTGCCGAGCCCAGGGCTCAGATCCCTTCCCTGTCCCTGCTGGCCACGCCAGTGCTGACACAAGCCAGGATGCCGTTGCCCTCCTTGGCCCCCTGGGCACACTCTGGCTCATTCTCACCCCCCCAGTCCCTCTCTGACCGGCAGCTCTCCAGCCACTCCTCCCCAGGCCTGTAGCCCTGCTGGGGGTTGTTGTGGCCCAAGGGCAGAACATTTACCCTTAGTGAAACTCCCCCATCCTTGGCCATGGGGTTCACATGTGACATCTGTGGCAAAAGTGGTTTCTGGTGATGTCCCCCTGGCTTTTTCTAGTGCCCTAAGGACATCTCTGAGACCAGACCCAGTGGGAGCGCTGACAGCTCACAGATACAACTGACTCCACTGACAGTATTTTTCTTACCTCGAAAGAATAAGAAAAAGGATAAAACCATGGGGTCAGATTCAGGGGTCAGAGTCGAGGGCAACTTGTCAGCAGATGATGCCACTCAGGGTGGAAGAACACACGTGACGCCCGTCTGGTGGCAGGAACTGGCACCCACAAGGCGCAGCAGGTGCCTGGCCCCCAGGTTCCCCTTCCCGGCACTTGGGGCTCTGCCAAGGCTCCGGCAGGACGCGGCTCCCCAGGCCGAGCCGGTGCCGGTCATGGCCACGGCGGGGCCGGACCTCTACGAGCGCCTGCAGATCCGTTACCCCCCCAGCCCCCCAGCTCGAGGTAAGCCCTGCCTGGCTGGGAAACCGCAGGCAGGAGCAGGCAGCAGGGCGGCTCGGGGTGACCCCGGCTTCTCTCCCACAGCGCCGGCACCTGCGGCCCATCCGGCGGCGTCCGGCTGGGCGCTGGGCACCACGCTAGCTGTGGCCACGGGGGTGCTGCTGGTGCTGGGGGCCGCCCTGGTCGCCCTCATCGTCCTGCGTAAGTGTGGCCAGTGCGGCCCGGGGGGCTGGCAGGGGCCGGGAGCGGGCAGGGGCCCGCGGGCAGCGCTGCTGGCAGGGCGCTGAGGCGCTGCCGGGGTCTCTCCCAGACGTGCAGGGGCAGGCAGAGCTGCGGGCAGCGCAGGCAGAGCTGGCGGCTGTCGGGGCCCCGCTGCTGCCGGATCCTGATGGTGAGTGGGGACCCTGGGGCTGCCCACGGTACCTCAGCCCCTGCCTGCAGTCTGCCTGCAGCCACTGCCTGTAGCCCTGCCTGCAACCCCTGCCCGCAGTCCCTGCCCACAACCCCTGCCTCACTCCATTCCCGCAGCCCATCCGCAACCCCCGCCCACAGCCACTGCCTACGAACGCTGCCTGCAATCCCTGCCCGCAGTCCCTGCCCGCAGCCCCTGCCTGCAATCCCGGCCTGCAGCCCCTGCCCGCAATCCCTGCCTGCAGCCCCTGCCCGCAGCCCCTGCCCGCAGTCCCTGCCCGCAGCCCCTGCCCGCAGCCCCTGCCTGCAATCCCAGCCCGCAGTCCCTGCCTGCAATCCCGGCCCGCAGTCCCTGCCTGCAGCCCCTGCCCGCAGCCCCTGCCTGCAATCCCTGCCCGCAGCCCCTGCCTGCAATCCCGGCCTGCAGCCCCTGCCCGCAGCCCCTGCCCGCAGCCCCTGCCCGCAGTCCCTGCCCGCAGCCCCTGCCCGCAATCCCTGCCCGCAGCCCCTGCCTGCAATCCCTGCCTGCAGTCCCTGCCTGCAGTCCCTGCGCAGCCCCTGCCTGCAGTGACAGGCCGGCCGCTGCCGGCTCCTCTCGCTCCCCCGTGGCAGGTTCCCGGGGCCCCGCCAAGAGCCCGGCAGCAGTGCAGAGGCAGAAGGAGCAGCTCGGTAAGATCGATCCCTGGGGAAGGGGCGGGCAGGGGGGGTGACACTCACCCCTGGGGCCCCCCAGCCCCACGGCTGCCCCCCACGGCTGCCCCCTCCGCAGGGCGGTGGCTGCAGGAGCTGGCCCTGGGCTGGCGGTACCACGACGGGCAGATCTACTACTTCTCTGGGGAGCGCAAGACCTGGGGGGAGGCGGAGGCCGCCTGCCGCTCCTCGCACTCCCACCTGGCCTCCATCACCAGCCCCGAGGAGCAGGTGGGTGTGCGGGGCTGCCCGCTCCTGCCTGCCCTGCTGCTGCCTGCTCCTGGCTCCCCTCCTGCCTGTGCCCCCTCCTGCCCACAACTGCCCCTCTCCTGCACAAGCACCCTCCTGCCCACGCCCCTGCCTGCACATCTTTCTGCCTATGTGCCCTCCTGCCTGCACTTGCTCCCTCCTCTCACACCCTTTCCTACCTGCACATCCTCCTGCCTGCACCCTCCTGCCCACACACCTGCCTGCACTTGGCCCCTCCGCTCCACACCCCATCGTGCCCACACCCCCTCCTGCCTGTACATCCCCCTGCCCATACCCCCTCCTGCCCACACACCTGCCCGCATTGCTCCCTTGTGCTCGCACCCCTCCGGCCTGTGCCCCCCTGCCCGTACCCCTGCCTGCAGGACTACCTGGCGCGGGAGGCGAGGGGAAGACCCTACTGGATCGGGCTGACGGCCACGGGCCCGGGGGGCTCCTGGCGCTGGGTGGACGGGGCTGCCTACTCCCAGGCCCAGAGGTGAGCCCCGGGCTGCGGGGACGGGGAGGCGGGGGACAAGCCCAGCACCCCCAGCACCCCCTTCCTAGTGACCCCCCCCTCCTTGTCCCGGCAGCTTCTGGGCGCCGGGGCAGCCGGACAGCACAGACCACGGGAAGTGGGGGCTGGAGGGCTGCGCCCAGATCCACCCCGTGGGCAACGGCCTCTGGAACGACCACAACTGCAACTTCACCTTCGCCTGGATCTGCAAGAGGGGCCTGAGCCGGCCCTGACGCCCCCGCGGCCAGACCTGCCGCCAAGTCCCGGAGGAGCCCCCCCGGCCCCCCCACGCTGCCTGTCCGTACCCAGCTCTGATTAAACTGCTCCCGCTGCACCCACCTCTCGCCCTCCCCAACAACGGGGGGGTTTGGCTTCATCACCCCCACAGCCCCCCCCGGGCCACAGGGGTTGGGCCCCCCCAGCCCCTCTGCCCTGCCCGCCTCGGCTGGCATCGACCGCGGTGCCGCAGCTCCCACGCTGTGGGGGTCCCACGGGCGGGATGGATCCGTCCCCTCGCCCCGTGAGCGTGTCTGTGGGGGGAACCGGAACCCCTTTGTGCCCCCACCGTGCCAGTTCCCACCCACATCACAACCACGGAGCCCCACTGCAGCCCGATCCTGGCACCACCACTCCCCGCTGTGGCTACGGGGGGAAACATTTTGGGGGTCCGACCCCCCCCACACCTCAACAGCCCCTACGCAGCACCCAGGGGTTTTCAGAAAACCTCCCCCCGGGGCAGGGTGGGCTGGGGGACCCCCCCCCCATCTCTTTTTTAACACCTGTTTACACCCCGCACGCGAAGCTCGGCAGGAAGGCAGCGCCGTCCCAGCTCCGGGTGGGTTTTTATGGGGACGCGGCAGGGATAAAGGGATTAAAAACCTGCTTTTTTCCGGCTCGTTTCTCTTTATTCCTGAGCCGCTTTTTTCCGTCCGTCCCGCTGGGGTTCGGCTGTCGGATCCCTCTGTCATCTCTCTTCCCCGCTGTGAAATATCGGGGCGAGGGTGGCGGGCAAGAGGTGTCGGTTCAGCGGGGTGTTCTTGTGCCCAATTCCCGGTCCAACGCTTGGAGAAAACTTTCGTTGAGGAAAAGCAGCTGCCCGTGGGGCAGGAACCGCTCGAGGAGGAGGTCGACGGCCTCGGGCCGGAGCAGGACGTCGGCGCCGGGGCCCAAGAGGCGGAGGGAGGTGTGAAGGCGGGGGACGAGGCGCCGCAGGGTGATTTCGGCCAGCGCGAGGTTCTCTCCGGGGTCACAAACCAAGGCGAAGGCGAAGGCCAAGAACGAGAGCCAGGTTACCGTCACCGCTTCGGGGAAGGGGTCCCCAGGGGGAAGCTGGAAAAGCCCCCCCGGGGCGTACTGTAGAGCGATCGGCTCGTCGGGGAGCAGGGGGAGTTGGGGGGAGGACGGGCGACCTGAGGATGATTGAAGTAGCCGGCACTGGGAGACCACTTGCCTGGGAAAAAAAGGGGGGGCACGTGTTAAGACGCATCCCCCTCCCAACCAGGGATGGGGTGACCCCCTCTATTGGGGGAGCCAGGGCTTGGCGGGACCCCCGGGGCCATGGCCCCGGGGGTCCCGCCAAGCCCTGGCCCCCCAGGAATAAGGGATGGGGGTCCCACCGAGTCCAATATCCACAGGAAAGGGGGTCCCGGGGGGTCCCAGTGAGCCTGGGACTGACTGGGAGGGCTCACAACCCTGGAGGGGGTGTGACATGGTTCCGGGGGTCCCACCGAGCCCAACGTCCCTAAGAAGGGGGGTGTCACCACCCCGGGGGTCCCGCCGAGCCCGGGGTGGGGGCTGTCCCCGGTACCTGGCCACGGCCATCAGCTGCTCCTTGCGGCGGAGGCGCTGCCGGGGGGTCCCGGGGGGGGTCCCGGGGGGGGTCCCGAAAGCGCGGGAGTAGAGCAGGCGGCAGGGGGCGTGGCCCGAGGGGGCGTGGCCCGCGGGGTCGGGCCCGCCCAGCGCCAGCAGCAGGAAGGCCCGCACCATGGCAACGCCGCGCGACCCCGGCCCGTGAGGCGGGACCGCCCCGCCCTATTGGTCAGCGGCTGCGCCGGGACCCTGCTCGGATTGGCGCAGGGCGGGAGGAGGCGGGCAGCGGTTAGTCGGTGCGGAAGGGAAGGGCGGCGGGGATTGGTGGGTGCTGAGAAGAGGCGGGAAGCTTGGGGCCCACCCGCTGCACGTGATAGTGGCGCGTCGTGATTGGCCAAGGTTAGGCGGGGAGCGCGCTGATTGGCGGGTAGGGGCTGGTGGGCGGGATAAAGAATGGAGGAAGGAAGGAGCGCCTGGGAGGGGCGGCATGGCGGGGCGGGGGGCGGAGGACCGGGATCACCCTGGGACGGGGGGTGGTGACAGGGCCTGGGGGACAGCATGGAGCGGGGGAGGATACAAGATCAGGAGCACCCCGGGGTGTGTGTGACAAGGGTGGGGGGGGACACACGCACGACACAGAACCACCCCCGGGAGGTGGCGAGGGGCAGCATGGCCTTAGGGACAGCCCGGAGGGGCGTGTGACAGGGCCCCGGGGGCACAGGATGACATGGAGGGGGACAGAGGCTCAGCCCTGGGCTCCCCCATCACCAGCCTGACCCCTCTTCACACTGGCACAAGGCCAGCAGGGATTTGGGGGGGTGGCACCACAATCCCCCCTTCTTTGCTTGGCGGCGCAGTCACAGAGCAGGGCCAGGGCTTTGTTCTGCCTCCCGCAGGAGTTATTAACCAGGAGTGTAATAAAAAATTATATATAAATGACATTACAACAAACAAAACGCAGGCGTACAGCGCGACAGCGGCAGGGCCCGCCCGAGGAAACGCTGCTCGCCCTCCCCAGCTCACGGGGCTTCACCCTGGGGGGCCACAGCTCGCCCAGGGCCTGGTGAAGCCCCCCCCCACCTCCCCAAATCAACCACTTGACAAGAGAACAAACTTTTTTTAAATAAAACAGGGAGGCAAGCAAACCCACAGCAACAACAACAACCAACAACAAACACACCCAAGCGCAAGCCCAGGCTGATGCAGTCGGTGACTGGTACAAGGGGCACCCATGGGGTGCTCAACCCCCCCCTCCCCCCAACCCCTGCCCTCAGACAAGGGCCGGGGTCCCGCAGAGGAGGTTTAAGTGCTTTTCTGCAACAGTTCTGCCAATTAAGCCCCGCTGGGGGGTCCCCACCCTCCTGGGGGGCACCCAGGGTGGAAGGGGAAGGAACCCAGGCTTGGGGGGGGCTGTCTCTGCTGGGGAGGGGGAGGCACCTTTGCCCCCCCATTCCCAGAGCCCCAAAGGAAAGTTGAACCTGGCAGTGACTTATGTCCGGGAGCAGTCCAAGGCATCCCCTCCACCCCCCCACTACAGCCCCCAGCCACCATTTTGGGTAAAACCAAACTTTTTAACTTTTTTTTTTTCCAACCCTGAAAACTGGTAAAACCACAGCCATGTCCCCCCCCTCACTCCTGTTGCTGAGGTCAGCAGGAGGGCAAGTTTTGGGCTGGGAGCAGTTGTGGGGGGGGGCGCTGGGGGGGTACCCCGGAGCCCTCAGAAGTGCTTGAGGCGGCTGCACAGCTCCCGCTTGCTGCGCTCGCCCGCCCAGGTGCGGCTCTTGAGGCGGAATTTCCGCAGGTCCTCCTTGAAGTCCTCATGGCGCATGGGGCGATAGTCCTGGGGCTCGCAGTGGCTCTGGGCAAACACAACCCCGTCACCACCCGGCCCCCCAGGACCCCCCCGCAACCCATGGAGGATGCTCGGAGTCAGAGCTGCCCCCCCTCCACCCCACTCAGGGCAGGGTTTGGGGAGGGGACACCCCCTGCTCCTCCTCCCTCCCAAACTGAGGGGGGGCCTCACCTGGTACTGGGGGAAGAACTCCCGGTACCCCCCCTTCAAGACATAGAGCTCAGGGTAGTGGAGGTTGGGGTACTCATTACAGGCTCGGTCCTTCTCCCTAACGAACCGGCACCTGCGGGGCAGGGGAGGGCAATAGGATTGTCACCAGCCATGCCCAGGGTGGGGGGGGTCCAGCACCCACCCCCCACCCCCCCACTCACATCCTGGGCCCCCTCTCAGAGGAGAACTCGCAGTGGAAGATGACGATCACCCTCTTGCTGGCGTCGAAGGGCACGATGGGCTTCTTCAGCAGGAATTCCTCCACGTCCTGCTCCAGCGGCAGGTTCACGGCACCCTGGGGAGGGAGAGGAGGCACCTTCATACCCCCCCCCCCCTCCCATTTCATCTCGGGAGGGCTCAGTATGCTGCTCCAGGCCTCCCCCCCACCCCAGCATCACCCTTTCTCCTTCTAGTTAAGGCTCAGCACCTTTGGAGAGGCTCAACCCCTCTTGGGGGGCCTCAGCCCCCCTGAGGTTTGACAGGAGTGAGACTCCCCCTCCCCACAGGAGCCCCCCCGCCCCGAGGGGCGCAGCAGCGGTTCTGACCTTGATGTGGCCTCCCTCGTACTCGTAGGGGTACCTGCAGTCCACGATCACACAGCTCTCGATGAGGCTGCTGAACTGCCCCGTCAGCACCGCCACCATCTGCGGGGGACCCCGACACTGAGGTGGGGGGCACAGGGAGGAGGGACACACACACACACACACACACACCAGACAGGCAGCCCCACAGCACGGGGGGGTTGGTTTTGGGGGGAGGTTGCTGCTCCTTTACCATTTCAGGGGAAATGTACTTCAGGTCCTGGTGCTTCCCCTCCACCGTCTGCAGGAGATAAGCCTGGAGAAGGGGGGTGCTGGGTCAGGGTCTGTCCAGGGGACACCCCAGCTCAGAAAACACCCCCCTGCCAAAGTTTTGCTCCCCGCCAGGGGCCCAGTTTGCCCACCAAAGACGTGGTTGCAGCACTGGCACTGGAGGAGCAGTGGTCGTGTGCCACCAGGGTCCCCTTGTCCCCAAGGGCCACCAGCAGCTCCTACACCAGCACAGGGCTCTGCTGACTTGGGCGAAAAGCCGGGGGGGAGCAGCAGCATCCTCACGGTTTTACCTTGGAGAAGTCCCCGATGAGCTCCCGGTGGTCGTTGGCCAGCAGGTTCTCGATCTCCTCCTGGCAGAAGGACCTGGAGCGCAGCAGCCGCGGCGTTTTCTGCGGAGACACAAACCAGAACCCCCCCCCCGGTGTCAGCGAGGGCTCGGGCAGAGCCGGGGCCGTCCCACATCTAAAATAAATTTAAATATAAACCTCTGGTCTATTTGAAATAGATTTCAAGGCCTGGTGAAATGTGTTCAGGACTGAGCTGGCTTGTAATATTATTCCCAAGGCAACCAAAATGCTGCTCAACGGGCCCAAAAAGTGTCCTTAGCCTGGTGCTTGTACAGTCCAGACCCAAGGCTGGTTTAAAACCCTGTCTAATCCTATAGAGACATTTTAACAAAGGTGAATTGACTAAACACAGGTCTTGTGCCAGATTAAGAAAATTTCACAGAATCATCTCAGTTGGAAAAGACCCTGAAGATCATCCACTGCAACCAGAAATTCAGTGTCTAGAAATGGCCTGCTCCGCCTCAGCTCTTCATGGAACATCTTAAGCCTGTCTCAGAATTGTGCGAGATGAAAACTAGCGGAAGAAAAGTGAAGATGATGACCCGAAAGATGATGCTGAAGCAAGGATTGGAAGCAGAAGAGAAGAACTTGGCTGAGACAGGGGATTCTAGTGAACTTTAATAAATGATGAGAATCAAGGAAAGGTCGAGTAGAAACTTAAGGACTTTGGAGTTCAGTAATAGACTTAGAAACAGTGTGTGAACTGCGTGAGGCCTTGGGACATCGGCCGCTCGCTGAGGCGCTGGCCCAACTCGGGTTAAGATTGCTAAGCCTAGATACCCCCAGTCTGGCAAAATTCCTCAACACACGGCCAGGACGCCGGAGGCTGAGGCTTCCCCGTCACCCACCGGCTCCGCCGCCTGGCTGGGGGTCCCGGTCCCGGCCACGCTCCTCCGTCGCTTGGCCTTGACGGGGGTGTCCCTGTCCTGGGGCCGCTCAACCCGCTTCAGGATGGGCCTGAGGACGCTGCTGGGCATGGAGGGCGAGCGGAAGAGCTGCCGGCACTTGCCACGCTTCGTGGGATGCTGCGCGGGGAGAGACGTGTGTTGCTGCCCCAGAGCCGGGGAGGAGGGGGGGTTTTGGCATCCCCCCGCGCCCCCAGACAGCACCCTGAGGGGGGAACAGCGGTCCCGCTCTGGTGGCCACACACCACCCAGGATGAGCCCACAGCCCCCAGGCTGGTGCTGCTTCACCAACCAGCCCCTTCGCCAGGGATTCTCACCCCCAGACCCCACCCTGGAGACCCTGGGGTGGGGGCTCCCATCCACCCCCCCAGGGCTCCCATGTACCAGCTCTGCCTCCTCCTTCCTCACCAGCGGCGCAGTCAGCAGGTTCTCCATCCCCTGCGGCACGTCAGCATCGCTCTGCCAGGGGGGGGGCACGGGGGAGAGTCAAGGGGACGCATCCCACCGGCTGCTTCCCACCCCCCCCCGGGGCAGGGGTGGGCCCCGTGAACAGGAGCCTTCTTCCCTACCTTCATCTCCTCCTCGTCCAGGATCTCCATGAAGCCATCATCCTCCTCCTCCTCGCACATGGAGGAGGTCAAGGAGCACCGGCGCAGTACGATGGGGCTCTCGCCCTGGGGGATATTTTCCTTCTCGGGGGTGTCGAACTGGGGAGGACACAGCTCAGGGGTGGGGACCAGCCCTGCTTGGACTCGGGGTGTCCCCAAAATCCCCCCCTCCCTCAGCTCCCAAATCCACAGGTCTCCAAGGGCAAACGTGTAAGCCGGATCAGCCCACCCCACCTCAGCAGCCCCTGTGTGACCACCCATCCCCGGGGCCCCCCCGGAGCCCCCCCAGTCCGTCTCACCAGCAGGTCGGGCGCGGAGCCGGTTCTCTGGGCGAAGGGGTCCCTCCCCGCAGCCCCATCGCTGGGCAGGCGGCCGCGCTGACCCGGCCTCTGCGGCTTCTTGAAGACAAACCCCTCCTGCAGCAGTCGGGGGGGGCACACAGCGTTATTATCCCCCTGCCCTTTCCCTGGGGCCCCCCTCCCCGGCCTCGCTGCCCCCCCTCACCTTGTCCTCGGGCTCCCTCTGCTCGCTGGCCCTGCGGCCGTTGAACTCCCAGGAGTGGGAGATGTTCTTCAGGGCCGGGCTGGTCCCCAGGAGCCGCGGCTGGGGGCAGGCAGGGGGGTGAGAGGTGCTGCACAGCCTTTGCCCCCCCCCGGCTCCATCCTCCTCCTCCTCCCAGCCCGGCCAGGGGTGCAGCAGGATCCGATCTCCCCACAGAGCCCCCGGGACTTACCGGCAGCGAGTGGATCCTCTGGATAAGGAGCTTATTGCTGCAAGAAGCGGGGAAGGAAAAGGACTGAGAGAAGGTGCCTGGGACTGGCGGTGTGTGTCCCCCCCCCGCCCCCGACGTCCCCGCAGTGGGCTGAGACCTCCCCCCCAAAAGGAGCCTGGGGCAGAAACTGCCCCCAGCAACACCGACTGCCTGATCTGGACTCCGGGGGGGGGTGCGGGGACAGCCCGGCTTTGGGGTCTGGGCGTGGGGACAGCCCAGCTTTGGGGTCCCACCACAAGGACACCCCGGCTTTGGGGACAGCCCGGCTTTGGGGTCCCACCACAAGGACACCCCGGCTTTGGGGACAGCCCGGCTTTGGGGTCCCACCACAAGGACACCCCGGCTTTGGGGACAGCCCGGCTTTGGGGTCCCACCACAAGGACACCCCGGCTTTGGGGACAGCCCGGCTTTGGGGTCCCACCACAAGGACACCTCGGCTTTGGGGTCTGGGAGTGGGGACTGAGCCCCTTCACTTACTCTTTGAGGACTCTGCCTGACTCCAGAACCGCCTTCTCGAAGCTGTGGGGACAGCCGGGAGGGTGGGGGGGTGTCACCCTGCACCCCAGCCCACCCAGAAGCCCCAGGGACGGGCACCCCCAACCCTTACAGTGCCCCCACCCCACGCAGGAGCTGGCAGCCCCCCCCCGGGGCAGGACTTTCAGCCCCACAAGGGGTTAAGACCCCATCTAGTTTCAGGCTGGGGGACCCCAATCCCTGGCTGGGGGGGTGTGGTGGAGCGGGGGGGCACACGGGGTGGTCCGGGACACCCCGCTGACCCCTCCCTGTGCCCAGACAAAGCCGCGGCAGCGCGCCCGCTCTCCACCTGTATGTAAATCCGGCTAGGGGGGGCACGCCGGGGCTGCTGGCCGGCAGCCATATGGCCGCGCCGCCGCGGTGGCGGGGGGGGCCCACACACGTGTGTCCCCCCCCTCCACGGCTGCCCCCAGCCCCACCATCTGCCCCCCGGTTACTCATTCACCCGGCACATCTGCTGGGCCCCGGCGCTGCCAACGGCCGGGCAAGGGGTGGGATTTTGGGGGGGGGGGGCCAGTGTGGGGGGGCCTTGGGTGGAGCAGGGGGAATACCCCCCCCCCCCTTGCACAGGGCTCTCAGCTGAACCGCACCCCCCCACTCTGCACCCCCACCCCACGGGGCAGCAGCGCCCCAGGGAGGGCTGGGGGGTGTCGGGAGCCGGGGGGGGGCTCCTGGGGTGTGTCCGTCCCCCCCCCGCCCCGTCCTGTCGGCACAGCCCGGAAGAGGCAGCGCCGCGGAGCCTTCCTGCCCGCACCGGGGCTCTGACACCCCCCCGCAGGTTTCTCGCACCCCCAAAAAGCAGATTTTTTTTTTCGGGGGGGGGCACAGCTGGAAGCACAGTGTCCCCCCCCCAACCGCGCAGCGAGGCGAGTGCTGCAGGCAGCCGGTGCAGGCAGGGCCCACGCTGCCTGGGGGGGGGGCAGGGGGTACCCCCCGGGGGGGAACATGGGGCGCGGGGGGGGCACTCACACTTCCTCCAGCGCCGCGGGGTCCTCCTGCGTGGGGGAGTCCAGCCCCACTCCTGCGGGGACAGGAGCACCCGGGGGGGCCTTGTAGGATGCAACCGAGCAGAGGAGCCCCCCCCCCAATCCCACTCTGCTCCCCCAGTGCTGCGGGGGGGTCACGGCCTGTGTGCTCGGGGGACGTGGGGGCTTCACCCAGAACCGTCCCCCCAAAACGTGGCAAAGGCGGGGGGGGGGGGCGGCACTGACCCTGGGAGCCCCCACCCTGCCCAGCATGGCCCGTGTCACCCCCCACGGGGGGGGTGTCCAAAGACGAGCCCCTGGGGTGCGGGGCTGGGGGGGGCTCTTACCCGTTGTGCCCCCCCAGGGACGGGGCCGCCGTCGGAAGCGCGGGGCGGGGGGGGAAGTCCCAGTTTGAAGGAGGCGCGGGCCGGGGCTGACGGCGGGAGCGGGGGTCGCCCTGCACCCCAAAGCCCCCCAACCTCCCGCCTGCACCTCAACCCCCCCCCCAACCTCCTACCCCCCCAGGTCCCCCTCCCCACATGCAGGGGCCTCCACCCCACTGCCAGGACACCCCCCCGCCATGTCACAGCCCCCTCCGCGCACCCCCAGTCCCATTTGGGGGGGATTCGGGGGGGGCCGTTGCAGCCCCCATCACTCACCCGCATCCGAGGACTCGGAGGAGACGGAGCCCCGGGGGGGGGCCGAGGCCGCCGGGGACAGGCTGGGCCACGGCCGTGGGGACAGTGTCCCCCCCCCGCGCCGCTTCGGCGTGTCCCAGTGGCTGCGGGCAGGGCGGAGGGGGGGGGGGGGCAAGCCGTTAACACGAGCAGGGGACCCCAAAAACACCTCCCCCCCCCTCCCCCCATAGCAGGGTCCCACCCCCAAGCCGGAGCCACGCGTGGGGGACCCCCCCCCGACCCCCCCCTTCACTCACCTGCCCAGCCCCACCAGGTTGCCCATGTCCAGCGCCAGCGTGGTGACCGGCGACGCGACCGGGGACTTGCCCGTCGCCGACTCCCCCCCCCCCGCCACCGTTACGAGCCCCCCCCCGGGCAACCCCCGGCGGCCGGGGCCGCCCCACGCCGCCATCCGCAAACTCCGAGTTAATTAAAAAACGTCCCTAAGTGCGGTAATTAGGAGCGAGAGGCTGATGGCCGGGGCCGGCTGGGGGCAGCGGGACGCGGGGGGGGCCCGGCCGGGCGCGCGCCCGCCGCCGCCCCTATTTATATTCGAAAAATAACAGGGAGCGGCGCGGGAGCAGCCAATGGGCGGCCCCGGGGGGCGGGGCCACGGCGGGGGGGGCCGCGGGGGGGCCACATGGGTGGGGGGGCATGGGGTGAAGGGGGGGGTACACATGGCCCGAAGGGGGCGAATGGCGGAGAGGAGGGGGGACGGAGAGTGGAGTGGGGGGGGGGACATGGAGGGGGGAAACATGGCTGGGGGGGGGCATGGCCTAAAGTGGGGGGCATGGGGGGGGGACACGTGGCCCAAAGTGGTGGATGGGGGGGGCCAGACATGGCTGGGAGGGGGAAATGGTGGGAGGGGGGTCATGGCCGAGTGGGGGATAACATGGCTGGGGGGGACACACGGGGGGGGGGGGGGGCATGGCCTGGAGTGGGGGCGTGGTGGGGTGGGGGGACACGGCCGGGAGGGGGGACACACGTGGTTGGGGGGGGGATGTGGCTTGGGGGGGGGGCATGGCCGGGGGGGGACGGCACATGGCGTGAAGTGAGGGCATGACTGGGGGACACACATGTTTTGGGGGGGTGGAACGGGACATGGCCTGAAATTGGGGGCATGGTATGGGGGGGTCACAGCCGGGGAGGGGGACAGTTGGGGGGGGACGCACACACGTGTCTGGGGGGGGGCACTGGGGAACATGGCCCACAGTGGGTGAGGGGCGGGGGGGGTACGGCCACGGGGGGGTAAATGGGGGGGTGGGGTGTGATGGGGGGGACACGGGTGGGTGTCTGTGAGCGATGCCGCAGCCCTGGGGGGGTCAGAGTGTTGGGACACAACCTCTCCTCCCCCCCCCCCCATGCCCCCCCCCAAGCCACAGCCCCCCAGCCATGGGCCCAGAGTGGGTGCTGGGGGGTGCTGGGCTCAGCCCCAGTTCAGACTGGGGGCCAGCCCCATGCTGGGATGGGAAGGGGACCCCGCTGCCCCCCCCCGCCCCAAAATACCCCTCCCCACACGGGCCAGCTCCCCAGGCTGCCCCTTGTCCCACTGTCCCCCACCCCCGGTGTGTGTCCCCCCCCCCACCAGTGCCAAAGCCACGCGCCACCACGTGCCACCGTGTGTGCCCCCCCCAAGCCACCATGTCTGTCTGCATGGGGGGGGGCTCCAGTTGGGGGGGGAAGGCGGTCAGGAATGCGCTGGGCGGCTGCGGCCTGGGTGGCCCGGCCTGTCCCCCATTGTCCCCAGCCCCATTCTTCCCTTTCAGAGGGGAAAAGGGGAGGGGGTGGCCGGGGTGGAGACCCCCCCACCCCGGAGCTGGGAGCAGGCGAGGGGGCAGCTCTTGTTGCCCCCCGCCCCCCCCCCGCCACCAGCAGTCAGATCCTGTGGGGACGGGGGTCCCACATCCCCCCCAGGGGTGCTGGGCACATCCCAGTATATCCCAGTGCTGCGGGCTGGGGTGCCCCAAGGAGGAGGGGCGCCCAGCGTGGGGGGGGGTCTCTTCCCCCCCCCAGCACTCCTGGGTGGCTGCAGTTTGTTTTCCTCTGGCCACCGAGAGCTTTAATTGCTTCCAGCCACACGAGCCTGGGCTGGGGGCTGGGGGGGGCAGCGCCGGTGGCCGCCCCAGTGCAGGGGAGAGGCCACATTCTTAACTCCCCCCCCCTAAATGGGGGGTTTGGGGAGCAGGAGTGGGGAATGGGGGTGTCAGAGGGGGCGGCAGAACCACTTGGTGGCCAGGCAAGCCCCGTTGGCTCCAATCTGTGGTGGGATGCCGGGGGGGGGGGAGCAGAGCCCCCCCACCTCCCCAGGGTGCTGGTGCTGGGGCTCAGGGCTGGAGCCGGGGCGTGGCGCGGGGGGGCTCTGGGGGCTGGAGGAGGGCGGCTCGTTTTAAGGACCCCCCAGCGAGAGCTGCCCTCGGGATTACTCTAATTAACGAGGACAGGGCCCGGGCTGCCTTGGGGAGCGGGGGGGCTGCTCTCCCCTGCCCTGGGGCGTCCCACCCCACCGGGCAGCTGTGGGTGTCCCAGTGCCCCCCCCCCAGCGTGGGACCCCCACCTGGGGTTCGATAATTGGAAATAATCCCCCGCCATCCCCTTTTCCCTTGGTTTCCCTCCCAGCCCCGCTGTTCCGGGTGGGATTGCCACCAAAACCGCCGATGTTTTCCACAACAGCTTTTGCCTGGCCACAAAAAACCTGGGTTTTGCCCCGAGAGCCTTTCGTAGCAACGCATGCCCCTCCAGTTGGTTCTGGGTTTTTGGTTGTTTTTTTTTTTCCCCCCCAAATTCTGTACAGCCACGGCTGGTCATTCACAGCGGGGGTGGGGGAGGCCCTGACCCTGGTGGGTCCCCGGTGCTCCCCGGGGACGGGTGATGCTGGATGTGGGAATCCCCTTGGACCGGGATCTGTGTGGATGAGGGGAAAACTGGGGATTATTGGACGAGGGTAAAATTGTGGATATCGTCTAGCTGGATTTTTGAAAAGCGTTTGACATGATCCTCCATAGAATTCTCGCACAAAAACTGTCTGCCTGTGGCCCGGAGGAGCGAAGGTCTGCAGGGTCAGGATGGACGGCCCCAGGAGTGGGGTCGGTGGAGTTAAATCCCGCTGGCGGCCGGTCCCAAGTGTGTCCTCAGGGCTCGGGGTTGGGACCGTTCCTGTTCACATCGTTACTGACGCCCTTGATGAGGACACGGGGGGTGTCACCGTGAGCTCGCAGGCGACACCAAGTGCAGCGGGAGCGTCGATCTGCGCGAGGACAGGGACGCTCCACAGAGAGACTTGGAGAGGTTGGATCGGTGGCCAACGTCAGCGGGATGGGCTTCAACAAGGGCGAGTGCCAGGTCCTGCCCTTGGGCCACCACAACCCCCTGCGTGGCTACGGGCTCGGGGAGGGGCGGCTGGAGCTGTCTGGGGGAGAAGGGTCTGGGGGTTCTCACTGACCAGCAGCTGAGCAGGAGCCAGCAGGTGCCTGGGTGGCCAAGAAAGCCAACGGCCTCCTGGCTTGTGTCAGCACTAGTGTGGCCAGCAGGGACAGGGAGGTGACAGTCCCTGTGCTCGGCACTGGGGAGGCCACACCTGGAGGTTGTGTCCAGGTTTGGGCACCTCGATCCCAGAGAGATCTGGAGGGGCTGGAGCGAGGGCAGAGGAGGGCAACGAGGCTGGGGAAGGGCTGGAGAATCAATCCTGTGAGGAGGCAGGGCAGGAGCTGGGAGTGTTCAGTGTGAGGAGGAGGAGGCTGAGGGGAGCCCTCATCCCTCTCTGCAGCTCCTGACGGGACATTGCAGAGAGGCTGGGGCTGGGCTCTGCTCCCAGGGGATCAGGGACAGGACAAGAGGGAACGGCTGGAAACTGCCCCAGGGGAGGCTCAGGCTGGGCAGGAGGAGAAAATGTTTCCCAGCAAGAGTGGTCCGAGAGTGGAACAGGCTGCCCAGGGAGGGGGGAGTCCCCATCCCTGGGGGGGTTTCAGGGCCGTTGGGATGAGCTGTGGGGGATGTGGGGTAGGGGAGAACTTTGCAGAGTCGGGCTGAGGGTTGGACTCGGTGATCCCGAGGGCTTTTCCAACCCGAATGGTTCTGGGGTTCTGGGATTCTGTGGGGCAGGGGGGTCCCAGCCCCACACGGGGTGGCAGGGGCTGTCTGGTCCCTCCCTGCCCGTGCCCACGGTTGGGGGCTGAGGCACCTCGCGGGCAGCCCCCGGTGTCACCGTGGACGTTGGCGAAGCCACCGGCTCACAAACGTGATGGCTCTTGGGTGGGGATTGCAGCCACACCCCGGTGCAGGCCACGGGGCTCTGGGGCACCAAAATACAGGATTTGAGAGGTTTGACAGACTTGGGGTGCTGGTGAGCTGGACGGGGTGGCAGCGGGGACACGGCGCTGCCGGTGCCCGTGGCTGCGGCGGAAGCTCGGGGTGAGGCTGCGGTTTCGGGGCTCCTGGAGCAAAACCTCCGCACCCTGAAGCACCCTCAGCACTGGGGAGGAAGCTGCAGGGGGGGGTGTGTGGAAAAGAGGCGTCTCCGTCCCCGCCTTCCTGTTTTGCCACGCTCCACTCCGCACACCCAGGGGGGCCTGGGGATGGTGGGTGATGAACCTGCCCCGCCACGGGGTGTGTGTGGGGGGTTCTGGTTCAACACGCTTCTGGTTTGGCTAAAAATAAACCCTTTCAGGTCACTTTTAGCTGTGGTGAGAAGTAAACCAGGAGTGAAACCCTGTCGGACGCCCTTTGCGCAGCTGCTGTGGCCAAGAGAAGGGTCAGGGTGGGGAAACTGAGGCCCGGAGCCCGCGGGCTGCTCCCGGGGCCGGGGAAGGGAGTGGACAGGCGGCGGATAAACGGCCCCGTCAGCGGGAGCTGTCCCCACGCTGTCCCCGTCCCCCCTCGCTGGGCACTGAGCCACGGACGGGGTTTATCAGCGTCACCAGCGTCTCACTGGCCACGGTGCCATCATCTGCCCGTTCCTGCCCGGAGCAGCCCCATGGCGGGCCCGGGCCGTGGCACTGACCCTGCACCTCCCGGCTGCCACAAGCCCCGGGACAGTGGGTCCAGGGGGCACTGCCGGGGTGCCACGGTGCCGGTGTCCCGGGAGTCCTCGCTGCCCACCCGCAGACGTGGCTGGTTCTGCTGGTGGCCCTGTGCCGGGCGGGGGGCCGGGCCGGTGCCTGGGGGAAGGGGCTGTCCCGGCCGGGATGTTCGGCCCAGCTCTGGCGTCCGCCCCAGCTGAGACGTCCTTCTCCTCTGAGATGTCCATCCCACCCCTGGTGTCCATCCCACGGGGGGGTTTCACCCCTGAGAAGGGTCCATCCCAGTTCTGCCGTCCATCCATCCCAGTTCTGCTGTCTGTCCATCCCAGCTCTGCCGTCCGTCCCTCCCAGTTCTGCCGTCCATCCATCCCAGTTCTGCTGTCCGTCCCTCCCAGTTCTGCCGTCCGTCCCTCCCAGTTCTGCTGTCCGTCCATCCCAGCCCCCGTGCCCATCCCCGGGAAGTCCTGCTGTAGTGTCAGCACCCCCCAGGCCTCCCCCATTGCGTGTGCCCCACCTCAGGGCTTCCCCGTAGCTCAGGGCCCCCCTCACCGTGTTCCTGACCCCCCATTGCTCACAGGCTCCCTCAACCTGGTCACGCACCCCTGAGACACCCCCCCACTGCTCAGAGCCCCTGCAGGCCCCATTGCTCAGGACCCCCAGTCCCCCCCCATTGCTCAGTGACCCCCCCACACATCAAAGCTCCTCCCATCACTCAGGGTTCCCCCAAAAACTCAGAGGCCTCCCAGCCACCCATCACTTGGGGCCCCCCCATCCCTCATCCCCCCATCCTTCATCCCCCCATCTCTCCCCCATCTCTCCCCCCGCTCCCAGCATGCCCCGCGGCCGTTGCCATGGCGGCGGGACGCGCGGCCGAGCAGGCCGCATGGCGGGCGAGCTGCGGGCCCTCTATGGCTGGCTGGATGCTGTGCCGCTCTCCCGGCCCCGCAGGAACATCGCCCGGGACTTCAGCGACGGGGGTGGGACGGGGGGGACGGGCCTGGGCGGGGGCAGCGGGCCTGCGGCGGGGCCTGGGCCGCGGTGGGCCTGGGGGGGGCACGGGGTGCCCGCCGCCCCCAGCCCCGCGCCTCTCCTCCCCCAGTGCTGGCAGCCGAGGTGGTGAAGTTCTTCTTCCCCTCCATGGTGCAGCTGCACAGCTACGTGCCCGCCAGCTCCACACCCCAGAAACTCGCCAACTGGGGCCATCTCAACAGGTACCGCCCCCCCCGCCCCACAGTGTCCCCGTTTTGTCCTGGCTGGGGGGACAGGCGGGGCCAGAGCTCAGGGTGCTGCGGGAAGTGGGGTGCCTGCCCCGCTGGGTGCTCACCGGGCTCCTCTTTCAGGAAGGTGCTGAGGAAGCTGAATTTCTCGGTCCCGGCGGAGGTGCTGCGGCAGGTGGTGCAGTGCCGGCCGGGCGCCGTGGAGCAGGTGCTGCTCCTGCTGCGCCAGAAAATCGAGGAGAAGCAGAAGCAGGACAAGGCGCTGCCTGGCCCAGGCCAGGTTAGCAGGGCCGGGGGGGGCCGGGGGGCACCCACTGTGCCGCGTCCTGCGTGTAGGTGCCGTGTGCTATGGGCTGGAGGGTGACGAGGGCAAGTAGCCGCCCTGTGGAGAGGTCAATGTCGTCGGGGCAGGGCTGAGCCCCAGACATCCTCATGGGCATCACTTTGCCCACTGAGCACCTCTTTGGGCAGGGAAGGGATCTGAGCCCTGGGCTCGGCACTGGGGAGGCCGCCCCTCGCTGAGGGGGTTCAGTTCTGGGCCCCTCACCCCAAAAAGGCCATTGAATGACTCGAGCGTGGCCAGAGAAGGGCAACGGAGCTGGGGCAGGGTCTGGAGCACAGGTCTGCTGGGGAGCGGCTGGGGGAACTGGGGGGGTTCAGTCTGGAGCAGAGGAGGCTGAGGGGAGACCTCCCGGCCCTCTGCAACTCCCTGCCAGGAGGGGGCAGAGAGGGGGGATGAGTCTCTGGAGCCAAGGCCCCAGCGCCAGGCCCCGAGGGAATGGCCTCAAGCTGCCCAGGGCAGGGTCAGGCTGGCTCTGAGGAAGGATTTCTGTGCAGAAGGGGCTGCTGGGCGTTGGAATGGGCTGCCCAGGGCAGGGGGGAGTCCCCGGGATCCCTGGAGGGGTTGAAGAGTCGGGCTGAGCCAGCGCTGAGGGATCTGGGGGAGTTGGGAACGGTCAGGGGGAGGGTCATGGTGGGGCTGGAGGAGCTTCAGGGTCGTTCCCAACCCAGATGGTTCTGGGATTCTGGGGTTCCTCCTCACCACGAGGATCCCAGTGCCGTCTCCCCACCTGTGCTCTGCTGGGAAACACGGTGGGGTACAGGGGAGCCCCTGGCTTGGGCAGAGCCGGGGTGGGGGTGTCCCAGCCCCACTCACTCCTCTGCAGCCTTGATTTGGCCCTGGAGGAGCTGCTGTGAGAGAGGGAGGAGAGGGGACGCCGTCTCCATCACCCACCCATCCTCCTGCTCGTGTGAGGGTGTGGGGGCTCGCGGGGGCTCGGCAGCGTGTGCTGAGCGCTTAGCTCCAGGCTGGGGCCGGCACCAGCTGCTCCCTCCTCTGCTGCCCTGAGCAAACCCTCAGCCCACGGCGGTCCTCGGGTGGATGGTGGCCCTGGGGCAGGGGCAGGGGAGGGATGGGCTGCGGGAAGCGGGCAGGAGTGGAGGCAGGGGGATCCCAGCCCTGCCTTCGGGAGCAAACCCCCCACCCCACTACTCCCCCGGCCTCGAGCCCTGGCCCGCTGGGACGCAGCCAGGCCCCCCGCCCTGCCCGGGGGGCTGTGTGTGGGGTCACCCATGGGGTGACACGTGGCTCGTGGCCAGGCGTGATGGGGTTCTCCTTCTCCTGGGTGCAGGAGCCGGGCGCGCGGGCGGCGCTGGGAGAGGTCAGCTACCTGGAGACGGGTAGGGCCCCTGCGCCGCGCGGTGGGGAGGGGGGCCCATCCCGGCCCTGCTATGGGCTCCCCAGGTCCAAACCCCAAAGTGTGACCCCAAACTGTAAACCGTGACTCCAAACCCTGAACTGTGACTCCAAACCCCAAACTGTGACCTCAAACCCCAAAGTGTGACTCCAAACCTCAAACCATGACTCCAAACTGTGACCCCAAACCCTGAACCGTGACCCCAAACCTCAAACTGTGACCCCAAACCATGACTCCAAACCATGACCCCAAACTCCGAACTGTGACCCCCAGCCCCAAACTGTGACTCCAGACACCAAATTGTGACTCTAAACCATGACCCCAACCCCAAACTGTGACCTTTCTGGTCCCTGGAGGGTGGCACCCACAGCCCTGCCTTGTGCTGGGGCACCCAAATAACGACCCTGGCCAGCCCTGGGGGGTGTCCCCGTGGGGGTGGGGGGGGCAGTGCTCTTTGGGCAGACCCACTGTGTTTCACAGGCTACTCGAAGGCGAGGAGCGACGTGGGAGGGGGCTGTGCCCAGGAGTCTCACAGGGCTGCAGGGTAAGGGCTGCTGGGAACCTGCCCCTCCTGGGGGGCTTCTGAGGGGCTCTGGGCGTCTGGGGGGGGGCCTGTGCCACAGGGGTGCGTGGGGCAGGGCGCTCACAGCTGGCTGAGCTGCGGGAGGGCTCAATTATTGTCCTGGTGTTGTTTTTCCTGGTCCAGGGGGAAGAAGAGCTGCCCCGGCTGTGCCCAGGCTGTGCCGGGGGATGCCACTGGCCACCTGCAGCTGGCGGAGAGGGAACAGGCCCTGCTCCTGGCGCGGGAGACCATCCAGGTGAGCCCCCCCGCCCTTCCCGGGCAGCACCGAGGCAGGGCCGCGCTCCTCTCGCCTCCCCACCCATCCGCCACGGCCCAAACAGCCCTTTGCTCGGCGCCATCAACCCCCCGGGCTGCTCCTGTGCCTGTACCCGGCGCTGGTGGCACCCGCGGTGGCTTTGCTGGGGTCCCTGCGCCACCCCGGGGTGGGTGATTTCGGAAAGGAGCTTCACTCGGCACCGGCCAGGGCAGCGGCTCTCTCTCGCCTAAAACGCGGCTTTTCTGTTGGAAATGTAAAATTTTAAAAGAGGAAGGGATCCTGTGGGACATCTCAGGTGGGAAGAGTTGTCACCGGGGCCTGGTGGGGAGCTGGGGACACCTGGGCCACATTTTGGAGGAATATGAGCTCAATGTGGGGTGTGGGAGCTAAAAACCTGTTGCCGACACTCGCCTGCCTCAGTTTCCCCCACGGTAAAAGGTGACTAATGCCTCTCGGTGACTCCAGCAGCCTGGCCCCGAGTTCCTGTCCCCCGTCCCTCCCTGCCCTCACTGCTGGCAGCCCCCAGCCCCCCCCCCCCCCCACCCTGGAGCCCCTCTGGGTGGGTGAATGTGCTTCCCACCCCCCAAACCCCACGGTGGGGGGGGGTCTCTCCTCAGATCCTGCAGCTGAAGGTGGGGAGGCTGGAGCAGCTGCTGCGCCTCAAGAACGTGCGGATCGACGACCTCAGCCGGCGGCTGCGGGAAGCCCAGAGCCCCCCGCGGTGAGCGGACCCTCACCCCCCCCCCCCCGCCACCCTCCACCGCCGCCTGGCCCCCCCCCGGCAGCTTCCGCTGAGCTGCAAGAGCCATCCCAGCACCTCCCAGTTGCCCCAGTTTCCCAGACTCTCAAGGCTAGAAGGCAGAAGAGACGGATGTGCACAAACCCCCGCGCGCACCTCAGCGACCCCCCCACCCATTTACCGCGGGCCCAGTCTTTGCCTTGCGAGTGGGTAATTAATAATAATTAATAATTAAAAATCCAGGTCATGGCTTGGAGATCTCCCTGCGAGGCTGCCCCAGCCCGGGGACATTTCTTTGGCGGCGTGGGGACGCGGCTGGGCGGGAGCCCGGGATTTAATCCCTTCCCCAAATCTCTTCGGTTTTGTAATCTCGGAGAAAATCCGCGTTTTGGCGCAGGCCCTGCCGCGGGGTGGGGGCACCCGGCAGTGCCCCCCCCCCCCCCTTTCCTCCCCTCAGCCCCCCGCCATGGGGAGATGCCCCGGGGGGGGTGACTCTGGGCACAACCTTCCCTGCACCCAAGTCACCAGCGGCCTTTTTGGGGTAAAAAACGGTTGTTTTTTCCAACGCGTGGCCGCGTGCCGAACCGTGCTCAGTGTCACGGGGGGGCGAGACCCCCCCCACTTTTTAAGCGTTGTAGCATCTGGAGGCCATGGGCAAATCTTAGGGGGGTGGCTGCAGGAATTTGGGGGGGGACACACAGTGTAGCCCCCCGAGGTGGGCTGTGTCCCCTTCGGTGACATCCAGCCCTGCCTGTCCCCCGGGACTGAGCGAGCCCCGACCCAGGTCCCCCCGGGGGGCGGCTCTTCCTGCCTGGGGGGGACCCTGCTGCCCCCCCCCCCCCCCCATTCCCAGGAGGTGCCTTTGTGGAAGGAATTGGCAGCGTTTTCCCGGCGGGGACGTGTCCCAGGTGCCTTTCCCAGCCTCGATGCCCGAGAGCCAACTCCCCCCGGCCTCACCGGCCCCTTTGGGTGGTGGGTTTTACTGTTTTGTTGAGGTTTTTTTATTAAAAATAATCCGAAAATGAGTTTTTTTTCACTGGGGGGTTCCCACTCTTCCCCCCCCCCCCCCCCCACTTTTCGGCTTCTCAGCGCCGGCCCGACCCGAGGAGTCGCAACTGGGGTCTGATGAACAAAAATTGTCAGGAATGACAAGTTGCCATGGCAACCGCATCGCCCAGAGCCGGGGGGGACCGGGCAGGTGTCCCCCCGCTCCTCGGCCCCAACCGTGCGCGCTCGCCTCCTATTGGCTGCTCGGGCCCTTCGCCACGCCCCTTAGCGACAGTCCCGCCCCTTGGAGACGATCCCGCGGGGCTGCTCGGGAAGCCGCAGCCGAGGGGCGTGGCCTTGGGGGGGGCGTGACCGTTGAGACGACGGACCAATGGGAGAGGCGGAGGGTGTGCCGGGGCCAATGGGAGGGAGGGGGGCGTGTCCCGGTAGTGGGAAGCGGGGAGCGGGGAGCGCGGCGGCGCCCGGGACGCACCGGCCGGGGGTGAGTGCAGGGGGGCCGGGGGCAGCGGGGCCGGGGAGGGACCCCCCGGGCTTCCCCCTCCCCGGGACCCTCAACCCTCTCCCCACGTTGCTCCCTCCCGGTGGAGCCGCCCCGCTCTCCCGCTGGGCTGGGGCAGGACGCTCGCCCGGTCGCTGGCCCATTTCGCAGAGGGGAACGCTGAGGCCGGGGGCCCGTCCCCGCGTCCCCTCGTGCAAGCACCGGTGAGGGGTGAAAACACGGTGTGTCGGGGGGCGGGGGGGGTACCGACACCCGCGCGTGACGGGGACCGGGGCCACGCGGGTGATGGCGGAGGCAGATTGGGGCCACCCGGCGCGGCTCCGTGTGCGTCAGCGCCGCCGCCGCCTCCTTAACGGCCCCGGGGTACCGGGGGGCCCCGGGGGGGCGCTGAGCGCTGGGGACCCACCCCCCAGGGTGCCGGGGGGGTCGGTCTGTCGGTGAGCTCCTGGGGGTGCCCACCCGCCCTCCGGGGCTGCAGCCGGGGGCGGCCCTTGACCCCTTCAAGGGCACGGGGAGCCGGTGGACCCGTGTTTGCCCCTGGGGTGCGGTGCCCCCCCCTCCCTCCCCGGTGTCCGAGTCTCCCTGCCACTGTCCCCACGCTTTGCCCCTGCTCGGGGTTGGGGGGGGGACACACGCTTGCCCGTGACCTCCCCCGCACCTTTTCTAGGGAGCTGGATCCTGTCCTGGGGTCTCCCCCTCCCCACGGACACCCCCAAATCCCGGGCTTTTCCTTCCCGGATTTTTTCCAGCCTGGATCATCTCGTCCTCAGGCAGCAGCAGGGTGGGGTGTGGGGGCCGTGGTGAGGGGCCGTGGCCCCCCCCAGCGCCCCTAAGCCTCTGGAGAGGCTCCCCGCCCTTTCAGCTTTGCTTTTTTACATTTTCTTTTCCCCCAAGGCTGACGTTGATGCTTTTTTCCATGATTTTCCCCGTGCTCGGCAGGCTGGGCTGCTGACGGGGCCGTTTTGGGCACCTGCCTCCTACTGCCGGCTCCCTGGGGTGCCCGGCGCAGGGGCCAGCTGCCCAGCGGGGCTGCTAGCCCAATTTTGGGGTCCCATGGCCACGGGGCTGGCTGAGCCCTAGGGAGGAGTTTTGAGCCTCAGGCTCCATCACAGGAATCTTTGGGGTGTCAGACCCAGGTGGGTTTGTGTGTGTGTGTGGGGGGTGTGTGAGCCCTGTGACCCCCAGCCTGGCTCTGGTGGTTTGGTGTGTGTGTGGGGGGCAAGTGCCCACCCTGGGGCTGTCTGGGGGGGTGCTGGCGTCATTACCCCCAGAAGCCATCCGGGGGGCTGCCCGTTGTGCTGCTCCCGCCCTGCCGGCGCCCGTCGCACCTCGGGGCAGGGCTGGGTGCCAGCCCGGTGTGCTGCCCGCCGCTGCCCGACACCCCCGAGCCCCCGCAGGCTCCTCCCCGGCAGCTCGGTGCCGGAGCGGTGCCGTGTGGTGTCGGCGTCGTGGCCACGGCGCTCGCCTGGGCCTTGGCACCCGGCCGGGGGTTCTGCCTGTCCCTGCCTAACCCTGCCCATTCCCTCCCCAGCTCCGGCGTGCGGGGGCCCCCCCACCATGGCCTCCTGCCCGTGCCTTTGAAGTTTCGGCAAGGACGAGCGCTGCGGGGACACATGGCTACGGCCGGCAAGGGTGAGTCCCTGGTAGCCCCCCCCCAACCTACCTGCCCACCCCTAGCCCGCTCCCTGCCCTGATGTGAGGCCAGTCTCTGAGTTTGATGCTCCTTCCCGGGGGGGTCCCCTCTGCCTGTGGCCCTGCCGGGGGGTCCCCGCTGCCTGCGGGCAGGGATGGGGGCGCTGCCTGGAGCTACCCGGGAGCAGACGAGCAGCTGTAGGGGATGTCACCCCTCTTTTTCTGCGAGTTGAGGGGGCTTGCAGGGGAGTGGGGGCTCCGCTGGGGCACTCAGCCGTGGTGCCCCCCCTCCGGTGATCAGTAAAAGTGCCGGCACCCCCCTCCCCAGGCAGAGCCGCTGTGGGAGGCGATGGGTGCTGGGTGCCCCCGGCCTCTCCTGGATCCCGGCTGCTTCCCCAAAAAACTCTGGCGGTGCTGCGTGTGGGGAGCCAGCGCGTTGTCAGTGCTGGGGGGGCCCTGAAAAGCCCCCAAAAGGCCACTTGGCAGCTCCCGGCTCTGCGCTGCGCTGAGACAAAGACCGAAGAGGCTCTTTGTGCTGCTGCTGGGTGTGATTTCATCTCCCTTTGTCCGCCCGCCCCGGCGGCCGCCGCGCCTGGGGACCCTTTTGCTGTGGCTGCGGTGGTACTCGAGATAGAACGTGTCAGCTCCGGGTGATCCTCTGCCTGTGCCTGTGCCTGTGCCTGTGCCTGTGCCTGTGCCTGTGCCTGTGCCTGTGCCTGTGCCTGTGCCTCTGCCTCTGCCTGTGCCTGTGCCTCTGCCTCTGCCTCTGCCTCTGCCTCTGCCTCTGCCTCTGCCTCTGCCTCTGCCTCTGCCTCTGCCTCTGCCTCTGCCTCTGCCTCTGCCTGTGCCTCCCCTCGCTGCCGGCGGTGTGCAGGACGCACAGTTGCGTTTTGCCACCCCCCCCCCCCTAAAATTCCAGTGCTGGCCGGCTCCCGGTGTGGGTGGGTGTCTCTGCCCCACGTGCCCGGCACTGTGGAGGTGCCACCGTCACCTGCCCGGGTCTGTCCCCTCCTGCCTGGGCGAGGACGGTCCCTGTCACCCCCCCGGGCTGGGCCGGGGGCTCAGCGTGGTGCAAGGTCACCAGGATGCGTGCCGGCGGGTGACCTGCTTCCCACGGCAGCTGCCACCTTCATCTTCCTCCCACCTCCCGAGGGCCTTTGGCCACCCCGAGGGGGCTAGCTGAGGCTGGTGGCTGGGTGCCCTCCGGAGACACTTGCCCCCCAGGAGCTGCACAGCTTCCCGGGCTTCTCCCAGCGCCGCGTGATGAACTATTTGAGCTTTTCCCTGCCACGCTCCTGGCAGGTGTTGGGGCTCAGCTCCTCTGAGCCCGGCGCTGGCATCGGGATTCCCGACAGGAATCGGGCTGGGACCTCGTCCCTGTGCGTGTGGTGGCCGTGCCCCGGTGTGGGGAGGGTCCCGTCTGCGTCCCCCCGCCGCAGCCACGTGCAGCTGCGAGCGCCTGAGTCTCCCCCTGCGCGCGGGGAAGGGATTTCTGCCGAGCTGTTCCGGCTGAACAATACCCGGTTATTAAATCTCCGGCGTTTCCAGCCTGCCGAGGCACAAAGAGCCTTTTCTTTAAGGAGCCGACAATCTGCTCCCAGCCGCTGCCAGATGGATGCAATCGGCAGCCGGACCGGGGGGTTTCTTGGGGCGCGCTGAGGAGGAGGAGGAAGAGGAGAGGCTGTTTCTTCTTGGAAGCCCCCAGAGAGCTTTTTGTTTGTGGCTCTGTGGGCTCCTGCCGGCCACGGGGACCTCGGTGTCCCCAGGCAGGTCCCTGTCCTCACCGTGGCATTTTTGGGTCTCCCCGGGGCTCCGTAGGGTTTGCTCCCCAACATGGAGAGCCCTGCCCAGCCCCCTGGGGGGGTGGGACCCCTTCCCTGGGGAAGGTGCCCTTGTCCCACCCGCGTCCCCTCCCTGTCTCCAGCCAAGAAAATCATGGGTGCAAGCCTGGGGGGGCAGATGGGACCCTCCAGATGTCAGCTGGTGGCAGGTCCCCGCACTCCCCCCTGCTTGGAGGGCAAGCTCCCTGTGGCTACTGGTCACCGGTGGCCACGTGCCCCCTCCCCAGCCCGTGGGGTGTTTCTGAAATGGGAAAGGGGAGGTGGGGGGGAACTGGGGAGTCCTGTTTGTCTCCAGTGATGCTCTGGCCTCAGCCTGTCCCCAGGGGCTGCAGGGGGGAAGCGGAGCTGGGGATGGGGTTTGGGGGTGACACCGGGCTCTGTCCTCTCGTCCCCCCCCACGCAGGCAGCAAGGCGAAGGGGGGGGGTGTGCGCTTCGCCCCCAACCAACCTGCCGAGGGGGCCCACGGCCACGTGCGCTTCGATGAGAAACTCCACGACTCAGCGGTGATGGTGACGCAGGAGAAGGATGGCAGCTTCCTCGTCAAGGTGGGAGCTGGGGGACGAGGAGGAGGAGGTGGCGGGGGGAGGTCCCCAGTGCCACTCTGAGCTCTCAGGCTGTCCTGGGGGGTGGGTGAACCCCCCCAGCACCGCCTGGTGAGGCCCCTGAGCTGTGGGGCTCCTGCTGCCCGCAGCTCCTGCCCACGCTGGGGAGGTTTCCATCGCTGCCCCTCTGGGCATCGCTCTGTTTCCGTTACAGTTCTCAGATTTGGGGGGGTTTCTGGCCCCACTCCCCCCGTGGTGTACTGGGGGGGGCCCTGCGAGCACCCCAAGAACCCACGTCCTTCCCCACGGGTGGCTGTGATGCTCCTGAGGGCACCAGGGATAAATGTGGTGATTTACCCATTTAGCCCCAATTCCTGCAGCTGCATCCAGCCTCTGCCAGTGGGGGGGGCAGGTTCGGGGCTGGGGGGGGCCCCCCTCTGGGCCGTGTTGGTGTTGCCTGATCTGGGCAGCATTTGTGGGGTTGTCAGGCCTAGATCCCACAGGCTGGGGGTGGGACACGGGCCCCCTCTGGAAATGGGGGGTCTGGAGGGGTGACAAACAGCAGAGCCTGGTCCTGGCAGGGTCCCAGGGGGCCCACTGGCCCTGCTGTGCTCTGTTTGGGGGGGGACAGGGACATGGCACTGTCCCCTCTGCCCTGTTTGGGGGCTCAGGGCCGAGCTGGGGCCTCCCCTGTGCCCCAGCAGTGCCATGCCCTCTCTCTTGTGCCCGCAGTGGGGTCTAGGGGCGAGACGGGCCCCTTGGCAATGACCTGGAGGTGCAGGTTGCCAACCCTCTGCCCGGAGCCGCTTTCTGGTGGCCACTCCACCTGGCACGCAGCCTCTCCCCCCATCCCAACCTCTTTTCTCCCATGAAACTCCCCCCTTGGGCCAGCTCGCTCCGGTGCTGCGCGCGGCAGAGCCGCCTGAAACTCCCCGCTCTGAGTCAGTGATTTGTTTCGGGCGGATGATGGGTGATCGCCCTCAAAACAGCAAAAAAAATTGCTCAGCGCTTGCCGAGCTGTGGGTGGCTGTTATTATTTTTCCCTACCCGTGCCATGCAGCGTGCCGCGGGCGCCCCGGCACTGCACGTGCCTTTTGGGGCGGGGGGGGGAGAAGGAAGGGGGGACCACATTTAACCACACAGCTTTGGGGTTCACCCTGCACCTCGCCACGTGTCTCAGAGGCAGGAGGAGACCCTCACCCCCTCCCCTACAGAGAAAAAGCTCTTTATGGCCGATCCCAAATATTTTTCCGTGCGGCCTTAGAGCTGCCCGTGGTCGTTTCTGTGTTTCCGTGATGCCTTGGGGCTGCTCGTGGGTTTTATATCTCGGGGTGACAGATAAATACACACACAAATATCTCTAAATGTGGATTTACGGTGTGGTTGTGGGGCAACCAGGAGCAGCACGGAAAACCGAGGCTGCGCGGATGAGCAGGGGTTTTCAGGGGATACCCGTGAGTTTGGGGGTACCCCACCTCCCCAGGAGGGGATCGGGCCCTCTCAGCTGGCCCGAATCCTGGCTGAGCTCCGGGCTGTGCTGCGGGGGGGGCGGTTCAGCTGCATCCGGAGCTTTGCAGTGTGGAAATGGCCCAAAATGGCTTTTTCTGAGCGCGATGGAGACGGACCCGGCTCTGCAGAGGCTCCGGGTTTCATTGTGGTGGCTCGTGGAAGCCTCTGGGCGTGGAACGGCCACCGAGGGCGTGGAACGGCCACCGAGGGCCTTCGCTTTACGCTGGGGAAATCGCTCTCTGCTCCCACAGCACTGAAGGAGGGTTGTTCCCAGGGGCTCTGCCCAGAACTGGTTATTTTTGCTGCTTTGTGCGGCCAAAATAGGCGTGTTTGTTGCCTTTTCCCCAATTATTTAGGAAATAGCCCCCCCCTTCCCCCTCCCTGAGCTGTCGGGTGCCCGATGCCTGGTGGGTCCCCAGGGTGGGCTGATGCGGGTTGGTGCCCACCCAAGGCATGGCCTGACCCCAGCCGTGTGTCCACCCCCCACCCCCCCCCACCCCCCCACCCCCCCTGCAGGTGGGATTCCTGAAGATCCTCCACAAGTACGAGATCACGTTCCTCCTGCCCCCGGTGCAGAGGTTGGGGAAGGACGTTTGTGCTGTTCCCCTCCCCAGCCTCAACCTCCGAGTCATCGGCATCACCCCCCTGCCAGAAGGTAAGCTCCCCCCTCTCTGTCCCCCCCTTATCCCCCCAGCAGTCGCTGTGCTGGGTCCCAGACCCTCGCCTTGCTTCGATGCAGCAGGTGACGGGTGACCGGGGGGGGTGGGGGGGTGGGGGTGGGCACTACCCAGCCCCTGGGGGGGGGCTGCCAGGCCCAGCTGTACCCCAGAGTGACCGTGGGGGTGACGGGGGGGTGTCTGGCTCCCGCCAGAGCCCCATGGGGAGCACGAACCAAGCACAGCCCCCTGGTCCCCAAAACCTCATCCTCCCCCTGAGCATGGCGGGGGGGTGACAAGCTGCTGGGGCTGTCCCCAACCCGTGGCCCTGAGGGTGCTGACACTGCCCAGCGTGGCTGGATTTCTGCCGGGGCCGCGTCCCGGTGCTGGTCCCCGCAGCGTTTTACCCCGCGGAGAAGGAGCCCGTGTTCCCACCGCGCCTCCCGGGAGACGCTGACCCCGACCCGCGTGCCGTGGGAGCCACTTCGGTGACATTTTAATCCAGGAACCTGCTGAACAGAGTCCAGACGTGCTGGTATTTTTAGCACTTGCTCTGTCTCTGCTCTTTCTCTACGCCGAGGGTCTGCCTAAAGAAGAGACTGGAGCCCAGGGGGGGGTCACGGCTCTGTCTGCCTCCCAGATTTTTTGCTAATTTGTAGAGAAAAGGAAAATATTATCATGAAACGCAAGTGCTTGGCGCAGAGGCGATACCCAGGCCGTGGGGTTTGTGCTGGGTCTGCGGCGGCTCAGCCCAATCCGAGCCCATGTTGGGGGCAGGATGGGGGGTCCCACTGGCTGTTCCTCCCCCTCCTTCCCCCCCATTCCAGCTCCCTTGGTCCCACTCGCTCTGTCGAGTCGCTCGCAGCCCGCACCCGACCCTGCGGCTGTTGCTCCCTCCTGCGTCTCCGTAACTCCTCGTCCGCAGCTGAGAGCTTAAACGCTCTTTTACCCCAAATACTCATCCATCGGCTGTTTCTGGTGGGTTCAGCTCAGCTGGGGGGAGGCAGGAGGCGAGGAGGGGCCGTGGGGTGGCAGAGCGGAGCCCGCAGGCCGGTGGGGACAGGGACAAGGACAGGCTCCTCTCCGAGAGGGCTCAGTCCGGGCTCAGTTTGTTGCCGACGGGAGCAGGGCCTGGGACAGCCCAGCGTCACCCTGGGCTGGGTGACAGCCGTGCTGGCAACGCCAGACCCGTTCTGAGGGGCCTGCAAAGCGCCTTGGGGCACTTTGTTGCCGTGCTGGCCCCTCCAGTAGCCAAGCGGCTCTTCTCCCGCACCCCCAGCGCCCCCGTGCCGCCGGGGCTCCGGCAGTGGGGCCGTGGCCAGCGAGGGCTGGGCTGTGGCTCTTCCCGCGCTGCCGCTGGCCCCGGGCCAGCAAAGCACTTAGAGCTTTATGTGCTTGAAGCTTCCCACCGCCCGGGCTCGGCGCCCGAGGTTTTGGGGAAAGGAGCCCTCCGGGGACCCAAAACCGCTCCGGGGGGGTGCGGAGGGGGCCGGTGTCTGTCCTCGGGGTGCTGGTGGCAGTGGGGCTCCCCTCCAGGCTCCGCTTCAGGCTGTGGGCAAGGATAGAGCTTGCCACGTTTGCCCGGCTGAGGGCCAAATCCTGTCCCTGTGCTGTCGGTGGCCCCGGGGCCTGGCTCCAGCCGGGACAGGTGCCGGGTGGGCACGGGCTGGAGGAAAGGGGGCTCCCGGTTGCCCGTTTGGCCGCGGTTTCTCCCTCCTTCCACCCCGGTTTCAGGGGGAGCACTAGAGCGCTGCCCTGCCCCCAGCTCCGCTCCCCTGGGGCCCCTCGGCCCCGCTCGGGGCTGGGGGAGCATTCGGGGGAGTTCCCGGGGCTGGGGGTGCTTCGCTCGCCTCCGTCCCCCACGGTGCTGCCGAGCCCTGGGCTGAGCTCGCGGAGCCGACTGCGGCGGGCTCTGGAGCCTGGATGAGTTTATTTCTCTTATTCCCCCCCCTTTTGCCCCTCTCTTCTCCGTCTCCCCCCCCTTTTGCCCCTCTCTTCTCCGTCTCCCCCCCCTTTTGCCCCTCTCTTCTCCGTCTCCCCCCCCTTTTGCCCCTCTCTTCTCCGTCTCCCCCCCCTTTTGCCCCTCTCTTCTCCGTCTCCCCCCCCTTTTGCCCCTCTCTTCTCCGTCTCCCCCCCCTTTTGCCCCTCTCTTCTCCGTCTCCCCCCCCTTTTGCCCCTCTCTTCTCCGTCTCCCCCCCCTTTTGCCCCTCTCTTCTCCGTCTCCCCCCCCTTTTGCCCCTCTCTTCTCCGTCTCCCCCCCCTTTTGCCCCTCTCTTCTCCGTCTCCCCCCCCTTTTTTCCTTTTCTTTTTGACCCCCCATTCCCCCTTTTTCTTTTCCTGCCGCAGCAGCACCCCCCGTGCCGTATCGGGGTGCCCCCCTGCCAGCTCTGCGGGGGCTGCCCAGCCACGCGCTCGCACGCCGCTCGTGCCCCCCCGCCGAGGTTTGACTAATGCCTTTCTGCAGCTGCTTTAATTTTCTGCCTCTATTTATTTTCACGTTGCGCTTTTTTCCCTCCCAGTCCAACACGACTGCCCCCCCGCCCCGCCAGCTCTGCCCCTGCGCTGGGGGGGCCGGAGCCAGCCTACTCCTCTCTCCAAGCTCGGGGCTCCGAGGGGGTTTTTTGTGTCCCCTCTGCTCTAAAAGGAGAAAAACGTGGGGATTTTGGGGGTTCCCGGCTGGTGGGCAACCATGGCGTTTGCCTGCTGAGGCCGCAGCACCATTTGCTGTGTCTGTGGAGATTTTATTTTTTTTTTCCGTGCTTCCCCGCGTCTCAGCGGCCTGACGGAGCGGGGAAACTGAGGCACGGGGGGGGGACACACACAGTGCGGGGGGGCCACGGAGCCCAGCGAGGCTTCGGCAGCGCCTGGGCGCTGGGGACGGGGCGGAATCAGCCGGGCCCGAAGCTCTGCTGCCTCTGGGCGCAGGCAGGAGGGACGGCGGCAGCTCCGTGTCTCTGTCCCCAGGCTACAGCGTGAAGTGCGAGTACACGGCGCACAGGGAGGGGGTGCTCAGGGAGGAGATGGTCCTGGCCAGCGAGCTCAGCCAAGGCGCCGGGGTCAAGGTCGTGGTCCAGGCCCGTGTCATGGGTAAGGGGCTGCCGGGGGACCTCGCGTGCTTCCTGGGCTCCTGCTCTGTCCCCCCCCTCCCCTGTGTCCCCCTGGCCCCTGCTTCATCCCCCCTGTGTCCTCCATCCCCCCCCCCTGCACCCCTGGCCCCTGCTCTGTCCCCCCCCAGTCTCCCAGCCCCTGCTCCATCCCCCTCTGCACCCCCCAGCCCTGTTCTGTCTCCCCTGTGTCCTCCATGCCCCCCCTGCACCCCGGGCCCCTGCTCCATCCCCCCCTGCACCCCCCCAGCCCTGTTTTGTCCCCGCTGTGTCCCCCAGCTCCTGCTCCACCCCCCTCATGTCTCCCATGCCCTGCTCTGTCCCCCCTATGCCCCCCCAGCCCCTGCTATGTACCCCCTGTACCCACCCCCTTGGCCTCCCTGGCCCCTGATCCATCCCCTCTGTGCCTCCTGACCCCTTTTCTGTCCCCCTCTGTGCCCCCCCGGTCCCTGCTCCATCTCCCCCCTGCACCCTCCAGACCTTCTCTGTTCCCCCCTGCACCCCCCAGCCCCCTGCTCCGTCCCCCTCGTGCCCCCCCAGGCCTGCTTCATCCCCCCCTCCTTCCCCAACCCTTCTCTCCACGTCTCCCACTTCAGCCGCTGCAGACGTTCCCCACCTGGTGGACGCTTCTAAGAAATTGTCTGAACCCGATGACTTTCTCCCCGAAAATCCCCAGCTCGGGGGCTGAAGCCGTAGGGGCCCCCCCCGGTGAAGGGGTGCTGCACCCCCTGTCCCTCTGTCCCCCCAGCCCAGCCCGGGGGCTGTGGCCAAGCCCCCTGGGCTCCCCCTCTCCTCCTCCTCCTCCTCTGCTCGGTTTTTAATTTTTTTTTTTTTGCCTCCTTGCTGCCTAATTTGGGGTCGTTACTTAGCGCCGCCTTTCCTCGCTCCGTGTGACACGGCGGCTGCTTTCAGCGGCATCTTCCCCGCGGCCGGTCCTGGGCTCCCACTTTGCTCCCCGACACCCTCCTGCCACCTCCCTGTCCCCCCGCCGGCCCCCCCGTGCCCTGCAGACCCCAGCTTTGACACGCCGGGGGCCCCCACATTACCCCCCCCCCCCCCCCAGGGTGCTGAGACCCCTTGTGCAGGGACCGCGGGGAGGGGGGGGGATGACAAGCACCTGTGAGCCTGAAAACTCCCCAAAAGGGCTCTCAGAAAGGTGAAGCGAGGCCCACCCCCCCCCCCGGCCCCCCCTGCGGGTGACAGCTCCCCAACTCTGCCCCTGTCCCCCCCGTCCGCAGACCGGCACCACGGCACGCCGATGCTCCTGGACGGGGTGCGCTGCGTCGGTGCGGAGCTGGAGTACGACTCGGAGCAGAGTGACTGGCATGGCTTCGACTAACCCCCCCCTTGCCCCCCCCCCGTCTGCACAGCTCCTGAGGACGAAGCTCAAATTTAAAAAAAGTTAGAAAAACCCCAAAAATTCTCCCCCTCGCTGGTGGTGGTGGGTCCTGGGGGGGCTGCAGCTCCGTGGAGCCGGGGGCAAGCTGCTGCCTCCCCGGCTATAGCCACCACGCAGGCAGTGTGCCCCCCCCTCCCCGCTGCAGGCTTGGGGGGGAGTTAGGGGGGGTCCCCAAAGCGCAGGGGGGGCTCCCTGACTGCTGGAGCATCTCACGGGAGCCTCGGGGAAGGGCCCCGCCTGCTGCCTCCACCCATTCTTGCTGCTTTCCTCTCGCTTTTCTCCCCAGCCCTCCCCAGGAGAGGGGATGTTTTTGGGGGTGAGGGGGGGGCTGAGCCCCCCCTGGGGTGAATTTTTGCCTCCTGGGGTGCAGAGCTGAGCTGGGCTGGGGGGGGGGAAGCCAGGTCCCTGGTGGCCCCAGGGCTGGTGTCCCTGTGGCAGAGCCTGTTGTCCTCACATCGCAGCCAGCGTCTGTCTCCTTCTAGTTTGCTTTTTTCTCTCTTTTTTGTTGTTTTTTTTGTTTTGTGGGTTTTTTGTTTTTTTTTTTTTTTTTCCTGGTAAGACCCCTGGTACCAGGACCAGAAGTGGCTCAGTTCTGAAAGCAACAGGAGGCTTTATGTGCCTATATATATATATAAATATATAGATATATATATACACATCTGTGTGTATGTTTGGGGTGGTTTTACGTACAAAAATCTATAGAGGGAAATAATAAACGTCACCTGGGGGGGGCTGGGACTCAGTTTGCCTCCATGACTCCCCCCTGCCCCGGTGGCTGCAACCTCTGGGGGGAAGTGGGGGGACAGGGGCCACGTCCCTTTATTTGTGTGTGTGTCCCCCACCCTGGGGTGTGAGGGGGGGGCACGGCTAACCCCAAGGGGCCCTGGGGGGGGCACTGTCCCCCCTCCTCGCTGGCTGCTGCACCCCGGGTGGGGTGGGGGGCAGCTGCAGGAGGTAACAGGCAAAATATATATATATATATATAAAAATATAGCAATGTGGGTTACAGAAGGCGGGTGCGGCGCTGCCCGGCAGCACGCGGGGAGCAGCTTCGGGGTGTCCCCTGGGAAAGGGGGGGGTGCAGCCGTGAGGCCCCTCTGCCCGGCTCCTCGTGCCCGTGGGGCGGCCCCGCCGTGGGTGCCAGGGTTGAGGGGGGCATCCAAAGCGGGGTGCCTTGTTCCCCGGGGTTCCCGTCCCCTGCGGGGGGGTTCAATTAGAGAGAAAATCAATGGTGGCTCGGACCGTCTTGGCGGTGCGGGTGTCCATGGCCGTGACCTTGATCTCGGTGTCCCCGAACTGCATGCTGGCGCGGATCTCGCGGCGGGCGCGGGCCGGGCCCCCCCCGCCGTCCCCCACCGCCTCCAGCTCGAGGCTGATGGTGCCGCATTTCCGCACGCCGGGGTCGGTGATGTAAACCACGTCGTCGGTGGCGCAGCAGTAGATGTTGATGATGGTTTTGCGCTGGCCCGGCCGGGCCGGGCAGTAGCTGCGTTGAACCACCTCGCCCAAGGCCACGGATTGATCCACGGAGACGAATTTCTCGAAGATGTCGGTGCACCAGTTCTTCCCCTCTTTCACCAAGAGCTTCTCCCGCGGGTGCTTCCCCTCCACGAATTTATTGAGCACCCCCACGCCGTAAGTCAGGGGGGAGCGGCGGACGCGGACGATGGTGGGGTCGAGGCCGAAGAGCACGGCCCCTTTGAGGATGGTCAAACCCACGTCTTGGGGGATGATGACGCGGCAGGTGAGGCCGAAGGCCGCCTGGACCGCGCGCTGCAGCATGGCCGACTCCGCGAACCCCCCCACCAGGAAGAGGAACTTGATGCCTTGGACCTCCGGCTTCTTCAGGAGATCGTCTGGGGGGGAGGGAGCGAAGGGGGGGGGTGTTGGGCAGGGCTGGGGGCTGCCCGTGCTCCTCCACCCGTCCCTCGGCAAGTGTGGGTGCTGGGGATGGCTTGGGGGGGGCCGCTGCAGGGTACTGGGGTGTCCCCCCCCTCCAGGACCTACCGATGTGTTTGATGATCTGGGTGATGGTGGGCTGGAAGAGCTCGCCCATGGCCTCCGCCGACATCCGCAGCATCCCCTGGGACGACCACTTCACAAAATTGACGCTGGGGGAGCAGAGAGGGTCCGGGGTTGCCCCTCACACCCCCCCCCACCCCCCCCAAAACCCTCCCCCGGGGACCCCCCAGTTCCTTCTTCCCCTGGGGACTCCCCCGGCTCCTTGTTCCCCTGGGGTCCACCCCAGCTGCTGCTTCCCTTGGGGCCCCTCCCAGCTCCTTCCCCTGGGGGCCCCCCCCAGCCTGTACCCTCTTCCCCCCTTGCCCCAATTTAAGTCCCTCTGGGGCCATGTGCTCCCCAGGGGTGGGGTGAGGGTCCCCAAATCCTCCCTCCGCCCCCCCAGCATCTCACTTGCTCTTCTTGAGGGCCGTCTCCACATTCTGGCCCCGGTGCTTGCGGTAGAAGTCGATGAAGGAGAAGGGCAGGGAGATGTTGAGGGGGCTGGCGCGGGAGGGGGCTGCCGCCCGCTTACGGGCTTCGAAGGCGATGGTCAAGTCCACCCAGGCGGCGGGACGCTTGGCCTTGAAGGTGGCGATGAAATCCTCCCCGAAAATGTGGCACAGCAGCTTCTCGAAGGCCAAGTCCACCCCCACGGCCCCGTAGGGACCCCCTGGGGAGCCGGGGAAGAGGTTGGGGGGGCTGGGTCCGGCTGGGTCCCCCCATCACTGTGTCCCCAGACCCCTACCCCCCCCGCGATGGGCTTTGTGTCACCCTGCGCCTTCCCCACGTGCCCGGGGGCTGCGATCCCCTGCATGGGGACACCGGGGGGGGCTGTGGGTGTCCTGTCCCCAAACCAGGGTGTTCTGGGCCTTGGCCAAGGCTTCTGCCCCACCTGTAGCCACCCTGGTCCCCCCCATCCCACCCTGCACCCCCCCCTCCCACCCACATCCCTGTCCAACTGTCACCCCCCAACCCAGCACCCCTCTCCCACCTGAGCCCCCCCCAGCCCAAAACTTCTGTCCCAATGGCACCCCTGCCTCACCTGAGCCCCCCCAGCCCAGCACCCCCATCCCACCCTCTCCTGTCCAGCACCCCCATCCCACCTGACACCCCCAAACCCAGCACCCCTGTCCCTCTGTCACCCCCAACCCGGCACCCCTATTCCACCTGACCCCCCAACCCATCACCCTGTCCCCCCTCGCCCCCCCCATCCCAGCCCCCCTGTCCCACCAGTCCCCCATCCCTCTGTCACCCCCCCAACCCATCACGCCCGCCCCCCCTTGCCCCCCCAGCCCCTGCCCTGCTCCTTGCTGACACCAGGTGGTGCCACAGGCTCAGCCACCGCCCCGCCGGGGACAGGGAGGGGACCCCGGCCGGGGGGGTGGTGGGGGTGTCACTGCAGGGTGGGGGGGGGGTGTCTGGGGGCCGCGGGACCCACCTGAGGCTTTGTACAGCTCCTTCAGCGTCCCCTGCGGCTTCTCGATCTGGTGCACGGTGAGATCCACCGTCCCCCCCCCGCAGTCCGCCACGATGTAACGGTCACCTGCGGGCGGGGACAGCGGCCGAGTCGGGGCCCGGGGCCCCCCCGAACCCTGCGGGACCCCCCCCAGCGGCCGGCATCACGCTTGGGACCCCCATCCCTGGGCTGCGCTTTCCACGGGGGAAAAAATTCAGCTCTAACCAAAACACAGGGACTTGGGGGGGGATACACCTCTCCCTCCCCCCCAAAAAAACCCCCCTCAACCCCCCCCAAACAAAACAGCTGAAGAATTTCTGGGAGGCAGGAGGGGGACGCTGTGGTGTGAAGGCGGCAGAAGGACCCTGCCCTGCCCGGCATCATCTTGGGGGGGTCAAGCCCAAGTGCAAACCGGAGCTGTAACACCCCCATAGCAGGACCCGCCCTGGGGCTCCCGGGGGGGGCTCTGCCATGGCGGGGGGTGCGGGGGGAGACACACACACACACACATCCAGCCCCCTCTCCCCTCACCCAGGGTGACCCTGTGGGCCAGGCAGCGCTGGTGGGGACCCCCACTTCTGTGTGTGTGCGTGTGTCCCCCCCCGCTCAGTGAATCCTGCCTGGGGCTCTGCTGGAGGGGGGGCACTGCCCGTCACCCCTCCTACCTGCCTGCATTTCCGACCAGAGCTCCCCCACTCCCGACTCCACCAGGAACGTGCGGCTGTGGCGGGACCGTCGGAGCTGCTCTCGGGCTGCGGGACAGAGCGGAGGGGCCCGTGTCAGGTTTTGGGGGGGGGGGGGGGGGGCACCGGGGCCAGGAGCATCACTGGGACCCCCCGCACTGGGAGTGCTGGTTGTCCGCTCCCGTCCAGCCACACACCCAACATCCCGCCGCTCTCCGGGACCCCCGCTCGACGCCCCCAGCGCGGGGCGATGCCGCCGCCTCCCCTCTTGGCCCCAGCCCGGGTGGGGTTTCCTCTGCCCCCCCCAGCCCCGGACGGGCACGTCAAAGCCTCCCGGAAGGGCAGGGAGCTGTTTGGAGAAGGGGGGGGGGGGAATCATCCCGGCCTATTTTCGCCACACCGAGATGGACGTGGCGTGTCCATCAGCTCCGGCTCAACCCCTCCATAAATCCGGGTGCAAACCCCGTTTTCTGCCCAAACACAAGTGCTGCAGCTCCCAGCTCTGGAGCTTGGTCCCAACTGGTCAAACTGGTTCTATCCTGGTAAAGCCCCAGCTCTGTGGCTGGAGCAGGGGGACCCCCGAGCTCTCACGTGTGGGGGGAGAACCCCAGAGGTGGCTCAGGAGGGGGAATCGGGGGAGCAAGGGGGGAGCAGCCCCAGCCTCCCCCTCGGGCCCTCAGCGCGGCGCCCCGCTTGTCTCTGCCTCGGTTTCCCCATCAGCAAACTGGGGGGGTATCACCGCGGTGGTGGGACCAGCCCTGCCCTCGCCTGGGGGTGCAGGATCCCTGCGCCCACTTCACGCAGAAACCCACCCGGCTTCTCCCAGCGGTGCTGAGCCACCAGGAAAAGGGGAAAAAAAAACACAACAAAAAAAGAGGGGGAAAGAGCCCCCCGCGGGGGCTCACCCTGCCGGAAGCTGGAGTCGATGGGGTGCTCGGGCGCCAGCCCGCTGGCGGGGGGTTTGCAGCTCAGGTCGATCAGTTGGTGCAGACGAAGTTTCCTACAATAAATGGAAGCAGCTTCAGGCTCCAGCGCGATCAGCAGCTGCTCCGGGTTCTCCGGGGACACCAGCCCGGCCTGGGGGGAGGACATGGGGTGTCAGAGCAAAAGGGGGGGGCTGTGGGTGCACCGGGGTGCACAGGGACATGGTGGCTTTTCCATCCCCGCCTCCGTGCATCGCTTCTGCCCGTAGAGATGCTCTACGTTGATTCCTACGTGTTACGGCCGTGCCGGGGGGGCGCGTTAGCTCCTGCCCATCCCGGGGACCCAATGGCAGCACCAAGCATCCAAGGGGCACCCCCCGCCCTGGGGGAGCACACGTCTGCACCCCCAGCTCCCAAATCCTCCCACCAGCACCAGGCTTTGAAGCTGCCCCGTGCCCAAGGGCCAGAGGCTGGGCTACCAGGACCCTTTGTTATGGGGGGGACACACAAAGCCACAGTCTCCTGTGAGGGTCCCCAAGTGCAGCAGCCCCCCCAGGGGGGTCCCCTCGCCTTGTAGGCAGCCTCCCGCATGAACTGCTTGGCCGGCTGCTTCCAGATGGCCGGAACGGTGATGACCCAGCGGATGGCATCTCTCTCGGGCAGGGACGGGCACTGGTCCTTCAGCTCCTGCCGCGGGAGAAGCAGCCGGTGACCCCCCCGTTACCCCAGGCTGGAGCATCGGGGCCCTTGGGGGAGGGTGTGGAGAGGACAGCACCCCCCGAGCTGTGCCTGGGGAGCGAGAGGAGGGGTTTGTGGTGGAGCAGGGAGCCCCGGCGCGGGTGTCGGGGGGGCCCTACCTGCACGGCGTGCTGCTTGAAGAAGCGGAGGGCATGGGCGAACACCTCCAGCGCCTGCATTTTCTTCCCGTTGACGGCCTCTAGTTCGGTTTTCATGGTGAGGTCCTGCCAGGAAGAGCGGGAACAGCCAACGGATCGCACAAGGTGCTGGGATGTGGCCAGTGCCTGTCCCCCCACCCCGGGCCAAACCGCCGGGGCTCGGGCACTCGAGGCGTCACTCTGCATCTGCAGTCACCTGCCCTGGAGCTGCCGGGATGGGGGGGCACCAAAAATTTAACCCCCTAGAAAGGGCTAAAATGTGCGTGTAAAGCCAACAGGGAGCTGGGTGTGCACGGCCAGGACACTGGTGATCTGAGATTTTGTTCACAGAATCCCAGAATCATGGAGGCTGCAGAGGGCCAGGAGGTCTCCCCGCAGCCTCCTCTTCTCCAGACTGAACCCCCCCAGTTCCCCCAGCCGCTCCCCAGCAGACCTGTGCTCCAGACCCTGCCCCAGCTCCGTTGCCCTTCTCTGGCCACGCTCGAGTCATTCAATGGCCTTTTTGGGGTGAGGGGCCCAGAACTGAACCCACCCACCGAGGGGCGGCCTCCCCAGTGCCGAGCCCAGGGCTCAGATCCCTTCCCTGTCCCTGCTGGCCACGCCAGTGCTGACACAATACCGTTCGTAGCCACTCTCCAGCCCACCCGGATTTCTGCTCCCCCCATCCCAGTGAACTCTTTGCTTTCTGCAAAGTGGGTTCCACCCCTGGGGGCAGCTCCGGTCGTGTCCAGCCCGACCAGGGTCCCCACGGTTGCCCTGGGGAGCTGGGGCTGGGCACAGGGACTTACGCTGGTGCTGTGAATCTTCATCTTAAACTTCTCAAAGTAGAGCCAGTCGCGGGCTTCCTCGGGGTCCAGGTCGTGGTAGTAGTCCCTGGCAGTGTAGCCGAAGCTGTGGAAGATGCCCTCCGGCGTCAGCAGGAGGCTGGTGGGGGTCTTCTGGTTGGCCACCCCCGGGTCCCCTCCTTCCCATTTCCTGCAAAGCGGAGCCGGCAGCACCGTGAACCCGACGGCCAGAGAACGGGCCCTGCCCCGTTTCATTTATTTCAGTGGCACAACCTCAAAGAGCGACAAAGAAGGAACCAACGTCCCTGGAAAGGCCGTGGACAGAGTGTTCTGCTCCCTGTGCGGCCCCCGCAGGCTCCTCCGTGCCCTCGTTAGGACGGAGAGCTAACGAATCGCTGCTCTCACTCCACCCTCCCATTCCAGGGGCTCTTCCTCCCGCCATGGCCGGGCAGCATCCCTCCCCCTGGGGCTGGTGGGGATGTTCGTTGCCCAACCCGGCTCCATCCCAGTGAGCCGACTTCCAGCCACTTTGGGGAAAAAAAAAAATAATTTAAAAAACCCTTTTAAGACCCCGGGAGCAGCTCTGGGGCCTGCAGCCACTCCTCACCTCATCATGTGGATGGCCTCGGGGTCGGTGGCGAAGCTGAAGGCGTAGCCGCTGGACGTGGTGCCGAAGTCGATGGCCACCACCACGGCGAAGGCGGCGGGTGGCGGGGAGCGAGCCTCGCTCCTCTGAAAGGCAAACGCAGCCGTGGGCCACGGGCTCCGTCCCGGGGGCAAGCAGTGAGACGGGGCTGCATGCTCCCAGAAAAAGGGGGAAAAAAAAAAAAACAACCACGAAGGGGTTAATTTTTCCTGGATCAGGCCCGCAGAAATGGGACTGGCGCTGGCAGTTTGCTCTGCAAGATGCCGACAGCTGAGACAGCCCCAGAGCGCCGGGAAAAGGGACTGTCTGCACCAGGCTGGGGGGCCCGTGGGGTGAGGGGATTTGGGGAGCCCTGGTGAGGGATGGAGCTGCCGGGGGTGGTGGTGGGGTCCCTGTTTGTTCCCTCTTTGGGGTGGTGCTGAGCCCTCCACACCTGAACCTTGGCAAATTTTACCTGAGATCCCCCAAAACCTTCCCTGCTGCCCAAGGGACCTCGGCCCAGGTGTCCCCGTGGGTCACCCAACCCAAACCCTTCCTGGCCCTGGTGCTTTAAGGGGTTTCTGCCGCTGCCCCCCCTACAGCTGATGCTTTGCTGGTCCTGCCTTGGGGGCCCCAGCCCCAGGGACCGGCGGTGCCGAGGGAGCCGCAGCGAGCCCCGTGCCCGCGCTGCCGCCCTCGCCCGCCGCAGCCTCCCGGCGCGTGGGGCAGACCCGGAGAAGCTAAAAGCCCGCATTAACTTTTAACATATCCCGGGTTGGGGGAGCGCAGACACCCGCCAGCAGCCACAAAAGCCGCCGATTAGCGTGGGCGAGGGGGTTGTCTCGAAAATGTGCGTGTTCGGGGAGCTGCAAGGACAGCGAGCGCCGACACGCTCCACCCCTGGGACCCTCGGGTAGGAGCAGGATGAGGCCGGGAGCTTCGCAAAGTTTAACTTCTGCTGGTGTTTTCTCCAGCTCCAATCCTGCCGCCTGTGCCGGAAAAAACCCCCTCTCCCATAAATCCCATGACTAAGGGGGGGATTTAGGCCGCGGCAATAGACTGACCCACCCTTTGGCCGGTATTGGGGTGTGTGGCGGGGATGGCAACCCAAGAGGGGGGTAGTAGGGGGTGACCAACAACCAGGGAAGGATCAGAGGGGTCAATACTGGGTGGGGGACGGACCCCGGCATCCCCAGGGTCCCCACAACTGCCTTACCGGTGACTGGGAGGGCGTCAGAGGGGCGATGCTGCAGCTCTCGTGGGGTGTCCCCGGGGAGCCGGGAGGGGACGGCGTGGGGCACTGCTCGCTGTTGGCACCTGGGGACGGACCAGGGTGAGGTGGGGAGGGGTCCCAACCCCTCCTGCGGTCCCTTCCCCAAGGTGAAGGCCACGTGCAATGTCACGATGACGACGCAGCATGGAGGGGGGGGGGTGTTGGCAGCGGAGGGGTTGGAGCTGCGGTGGGGGCTGCTCCTGGTGGGAGCTTCCCGGCCTTGAGGAGCTTCCCACGCTCCTCTCAACCACGTGTAAGGAAGGATCTAATCAGCACTGATTAAATTAACAAATGAGGAACCCCTTGGAGGTCTCATAAGGAGGTACCAGTTGCAGCTGGTGTTTGCACTGGTTGGCTCACAGGGATCCCTCCCTCTGGCTGCTGGGCTTGCCCAGAGGATGAGGCCAGTGGCCAAAGAAGAGCTGCGGGCCTGAGGGACCTTCTTCCCCCAGGGCTGGGGGGTGGCAGCTCTCGCTCAGCAGGAGGGTGGGTTGGGGTGAGCTGGTTGTGGTGTTTCAGGGAGGGTTTGGTGTGGGCTGGCTTTGGTGCTGAGCCACCGGCTCAAGGTCTTCTCCATCACCGGGAGAGGAACCGGCACACGGAGGAAGAGTCGTCTCATCCCAAAGCTGGTATCTAAAGTCAGGTGAATCCACAAGCCTGGCTGGTCCCTGTTGACTCTACAGAGACCTAGGGGTGCGGGGGGGCTGCAGATGGAGACACCTCTGTAGGTGAGTAAACTGAGGTGGGCTGGATCTTGCCTCACACATCAGAATCCCGGAGGTTGGAAAAGCCCTTGCAGCTCCTCCAGCCCCACCATGACCCTCCCCCTGACCGTTCCCAACTCCCCCAGATCCCTCAGCGCTGGCTCAGCCCGACTCTTCAACCCCCCCAGGGATCCCGGGGACTCCCCCCTGCCCTGGGCAGCCCATTCCAACGCCCAACAGCCCCTTCTGCACAGAAATCCTTCCTCAGAGCCAGCCTGACCCTGCCCTGGGCAGCTTGAGGCCATTCCCTCGGGGCCTGGCGCTGGGGCCTTGGCTCCAGAGACTCATCCCCCCTCTCTGCCCCCTCCTGGCAGGGAGTTGCAGAGGGCCAGGAGGTCTCCCCTCAGCCTCCTCTGCTCCAGACTGAACCCCCCCAGTTCCCCCAGCCGCTCCCCAGCAGACCTGTGCTCCAGACCCTGCCCCAGCTCCGTTGCCCTTCTCTGGCCACGCTCGAGTCATTCAATGGCCTTTTTGGGGTGAGGGGCCCAGAACTGAACCCCCTCAGCGAGGGGCGGCCTCCCCAGTGCCGAGCCCGGGAGCCCCGTTAATCCTGGGGTGTGAGCACTGGCGCTGGCCCACACTCCACGGGGCTGCCTGCACCCCCCTCACCACATGGCTCCAATTAGCAGAGGGGATTAATCACTCACCCCGCCAAAGCAGGACCCGCTCCCAGCTGGATTCTGGGAGATCTGGGGCTGGAGGAGGAGGCTCCTTGTTGTTTCCTCAGGGAAGTGTAAAACTCCAGCTCCCCTGTGCCAGCAGGTGCTGGCAGGCAGTGTCCCTGCCCAGGTGAGTCCACCCCAGCTCCCACTGTCACCAGTTAGCCCCAGGGTGTCCAAGGGGCAGCCCCCTGAATCCCTCCGGCCACTCAGGAACCCCAGAGCCTGCAGCGGGGGTGCTCTGGGACCCCCCAACAGCAGCCGCCGTGGGGTTGGGGCTGGGTTTGGCCACGCTGGCACCCCTCATCCAGGCTGTGGGGGTCCTGCCTGCTCCCCACTGCTTTATCCTCCTCTGGCTGCGCACGAGCCGCCGGCACATCGCTCGCCCCGGCTCGGTGCCCCCCCCCGGGAGGCGCGACGCAGCTCTGGTCCCTTCGCGCCCGCTCCGTAAGTGCCTTTCCCTGTATCCCGTGTCTGTGCCATAAATATTTGATCCCTGACAAACAGGAACGTCCCTCTGGGCATCTCCGAGTGCCGGCAGAGCCCCGCAGCGGGGGGAGGCTGGTGTCCCCCCGCCTGGAGGGGGGGGAAACATTCCCCAGGCTGGGCAGGGAGCAGGCAGCTCCTCTGGGCTTCGAGTTTGGGGGCGCAGAGACCCGGCCCCGGGGCCGTGCTCATGAAACTTCTTCCCTGAGTGTCCAGAGCTGGAGCTGGCACCCACCGGTGTGTGGGCACTGGGATCCCAGTGATCTGGAGTGGGGGGGAGCTCGGGGGCTCTTCGCAGAGGGTTAATTCTTGCAGTCGCCTCATCGCTCCCCAGCTTGTGTTTGCAGGGTCAGGTTTCCTCGCCGCAGCTGGTTCTGGTTACCCCAGCGCAGGAGCGGCGTGGGGGGCTCCTCTGTGCTGGGCCGGGGGGGACGGATGGCTGGGGGATCTGGGGGGGGCAGGGACGGCTGGGTGTGTGCGGAGGTGACGGGAAAGGGGCCCCGGAGTGTGACACTTGCAGAGAGCTTGTCTGTGCCCGGGAGGGTGGGATGGGGGGGGGACGGGGAACACCCCACCTGCTGTTTTTTGTGTCCCCCCCACCGCACACAGGGGAGCAGCCTTACCCATCCGGAGACTCTGCTGCAGCAGCGTCGCCATGGCGGCCTCGCCTTCCCGCCTGCAAGAGAAGGAGGAGGGATGGTGGTGGGACGCGGGGCTGAAGGCCCTCAGCAGTGGGGTGATGTGAGCTGGGGTCCCCCCCCACTCCCCTGAGCAACACTGGGTGAGCCCCAAGCGCCCCCCCCCCCTCCAAAGACCCACCAGGCACAGGGCTGGCTGTGACCCTCCACCCCCCTGGGAGCAGGGGCTGCTGGTGGGAGGCCCCAAAACCTGGGTGAGGGGCTCAGCACCGGCCTCCTTTCACTGAACCCCAGAATCCTCTCGGCTGGAAAAGCCCTTGCAGCTCCTCCAGCCCCACCACGACCCTCCCCCTGACCGTTCCCAACTCCCCCAGATCCCTCAGCGCTGGCTCAGCCCGACTCTTCAACCCCTCCAGGGATCCCGGGGACTCCCCCCTGCCCTGGGCAGCCCATTCCAACGCCCAACAGCCCCTTCTGCACAGAAATCCTTCCTAATATCTAGTTTAAACCTTCACTGAGGCAGGTGTGCCTGACAGATGTTGTGTGCCAAACACCCTTCCACCAGCACCGGGTCCCCGCCGCGGCTGTTTTGGGCTTGATGAAAGAAAGAAAGTGAGGGTGGGTGATCCCGTAACGTTATTTTTCTTCATCAGAGCAGTCACAGCCCAGGGCCCGACTCCCTGCGGTGTGGTGGCTGCGCTGGCAGGAGCAGGAAAGGCCAAAGTCCCCCCTGCCCGTCCCAGGGGCGCGACCCAGCGTTGACCAGCTCCAAAACTCCTTCCCGGCTCGTAACGGGGCTCCTGGCTCCCTGCCCCGCGCGAGAGCATCCCATCGCCTGCCGACCCCGCACCGGCCACTTTCATCCCGCCGAGCTGCGGGTTCAGGGCAAGGCTGAGCTCATCGGGGAGAGGTTTTGCTCTAAGCCAGACCCACCCACGTGCTGCCGGCCCGGCGGCTGGATCCTGCTCGCTCCCGGCACCCAAACCCCTTGTGCTAAAAATGGCAGGTGGGGGAACCTTTCCCCGGGGCGAGGAGGAGGCTGAGGAAGGCTGCGGGGTCGAACTGCAGCAGGGAACGTGGCGCTGGGGGTCCTTGAGGGCGCAGGGCTGAGGGGCTTTGCCACTAAAACTGGGCTTTCCGTTAGGCTTTGTGAGCCGGCGAGGACGTGCTCAGGGATCCAGCACTGGGAATTTGTGTCTCTGCCGGCAGAATCTCTACCCGGGGGTTTTCGTTCATGGTTCTGGTGGCTGTTTGTCCCCGCTGCAGGTCGGACACCCCCCAGGGCCAGGCTGGGGCTGGGGGGACCCCCTGGGTTTGTCACCCCGGAGCCCAGCCCGATGGCGCTGTGCAGGGGTGTCCTCTGCGTCCCCGTCCCCGGGGGTCTGAGCTCCCAGGGGAGGTGCCGGTGTCCCGTTGGTGCTTGGGGCTGGCAGCAGCGAGACCTTGAGCTCTGGGGACTCGAGGGTTTTGGTCCCAGCCCCCCCAGGGACGTGGAGGGGGGGACCGAGTAGACCCTCAGACTGTGGGTGGCTGAAATTCTCCATCTCGGCAAACCAAGCTCTGACAGCAGGTCTCGCCGAGGGGGATGGCTGGTGGCTGCTTTTGTCCCTAGGCCCCTTCCTGGGGTCCTGGTGGGGACGGTGAGTGGCTTCAGATGGTGGCAGTGGGACCGAGGTGTTCCCCAGCCCCCCGAGGGGTTTTGTCTGGTTGTGCCTCCCCTTGCTGGCGAGGTTTTGGGGTACCCAGTGAGCCTGGCACCCCCCAATCCTGCCCGGTGGATGTGAGCTGATCCCGTGTGTGTCCCCTGGTGCGTTCCCGGGCTGCCATCGCCCTGCCTGCGCACCGAGCTGCCTGCACCCGCACCCCCTCCCAGGCGAGAGCCCCTGGCTCGGGGGGGCCCTGCCGTGATGTCAGGGAGAGGATCCCGGTGGCTCCCAGCGCTCGCTTGTGCAGGAGTAGCACTTTTGAGGACTTTCCACCATTTCCGCCTCCGCAGGGGCTCACGGAAACGGGGAAAGGAAACAAGTTTGGGAAGGTTTGAGGGAGGCCGAGCCGGGCAGGCGGGACACCGGGGCCTCGGCGTGGCCTCGCCAAGCGTGGGGGGGCTTGGGGCAGCGGCGGGGCTGGACTCCGGGGGGGTGTTTGTCCCCACAAGCCTCTTGTGCCGGGAGCGAGCCGGGGAGTCCCCAAATCCTCCGCCGTCGGGTTTCCGTGGCCGTTTGTGGGCGCCCACCCCCTTCCCGCTGCCATCGCTCGGCCGCAGCTGGGACGTGGGACCCGGCGGGGTGTCGTGGCTGGCCGGGGAGGTGACACCCTCACCCCGGCCAAGGGAAGAACCGCGTGGTGACGCCGGGTCCCCGCTGTCCCCGCACCCCAGGCAGTGCCTCTGCGTGTCCCCAACTCCCACGGCCGCTTACCTCTGGTGTGGGGGGGACACAGGTTGGGGACCCCTCGCCCCAGCCACCGCCCTGTCGCTCCAGCCGTGCCGGTGGGGTGCAGGGTCCCGCCGCCCCCGGCCTGCCCGCGCAGCCGGCCCCGCCGAGCCCCCCGCTCGCCGCCTTCCTCCGGCTTCCCCCTCCTGCGCCTTCCTCCCGCTCCGGCCGGCGCCCAGCCCAGCCAGCGCCTCAAATTGCAATTCCAGCTGCAGATGTGGGAGCGGGAGGAGGAGGAGGCAGGGCCAGCCCTGCCGGGAGTGAAACCTAAACTCCCCGCTCGGCCCCGGGCTGGCCGCAGCCTCCCCGAGCTGGGGGGTCACGGGGGGGACAGACTCCCGAGGGGGGTGAGGTTCCCTCAGCATCTGGGGGGAGAGACATCGACAATCCACCAGCTCTGCCAGCGCTGACACCCCATTCATTTGTCTTTTCTCCGTCCCCAAGCTGTTTCTCCCCGTTTTTGTCACTCAGTTCATCCCGTCTGACGCATCAGACGTAGCCGCCCGGCTCTCTGTGCCCGTCTTTACCCACCGCCAGCCCTCGCCCCATCTGTCTGTCCGCCCGTCTGTCCGCACAGCCAGCCACCTCCTGACCTCAGAGCCCCATTTCTCCTGGCCCCACAGCCCCCCCGGGCCGTGCTGCTCTCCGGACGGTGCTCCCGGCCCGGGCTGGCCTGGGGAAGTGGGGCTGGGGCGGCCCGAGAGCAGGAGGCAGGGGAGGGCTCTGTCCTGCGGCTCCCAGAGGTTTTGTGCTGAGAAGAAACGACCCGTGGAGGACTCAAAAGCGCAGGCAGACCATTGGGGTTACTGGGGTCACTGGGATCCTTGGGATCGTGGGGGTCATCGGGACCACTGAGATCATGGAGATCATTGGGATCATGGAGATCTTTGAGATCACGTTCACTGGGATCACTGGGATCATGGAGCTGAGATAATTGGGATCACTGAGATAACTGAGATAGTTGGGATCATTGGGATCACGGGGATCATTGGGATTGTTGAGATAATTGACATTGTTGGGATCATTGAGATAATTGAGATCATTGGGATTGTGCCTCAAGATGAAGAAGCCCCTGACCTGCAGATCGCCGCAGGCTGGAGGGGCGGTCTTATCAACAACCTGCAAAGATACATAGAATTTAGGTCTGTGGAATTAACACAGTAGATGTAAATTGGACCCCAAAGGGATTATCCCGCAGGTCCTCAGCAGTCACGGGGAGCGGAGGCTCCGTGCTGCTGGAATCACACCAGGGATATGCTGAAGCTGTGGAACCCAAGTCCCCTCCCTCAGGGCTCTGAGGTGGGGATGGAGTTGTTGGGCCTCTGCTCGTCCCCCCGGGCAGCCCGGACACCCCGGTGATGGGCCCAGTAGGTGGGTGCAGCCCGAGAACCATGCTGGGAGGGTGTCAGGGGTCTCCCTCGTGGCCATGGAGAAGGGCCGGTGTGCTGGGGGGGCTGTGGTTGTCTGTCTGTCCCCCACTCACACCCCACACACCTCTATCCTCCTCCTGACTCTCTGTACCGGTGCATCCCTCCCACCCCGCATGCATTGATCTGCCCATTTGCTGCCTCCCCCCCAACCTGAGTCACTAGTCCCAGTTTGGGAACTGGGAAGAGCCTGGCAGATGTGTGCTGGGCTGGGAGGGGGTGAGCAGGCAGCTCCTGCCGGCAGGTCAGGCAGGAGCTGGGCAATGGACGGCGCTTGGGCCGGTCGCTGTGGTTTCCTGAGCAGGCTGTGGTGCACATATGAACACGTATGTGCACATCACACACACACACACACACACATCGCATCCCGCTTCGTGCACCGGCTGCATGGAAAAAGCTGCTTTCCAGGGAGTGCAGGTGTTTGGCCGTACTGGGGCTGTACTGGGGCTGTACTGGGGCTAGTGGGGGTCGAGGTGATGGGCTGGGTGGCAGCAGCAGGGAGGTCTCAGTCCCCCACCCCAAAGCTCTGCCCCGCCCCGGAGCTGGGGAAGGTTCTGGAGGGAGGGGAAGCGGGGGGGCGGGGGGGCTACGCCTGTGTTTTCTTCCCTGGCGCGGGGTCAAGGGATGAGGTAGCGCTTTCCGGGAATTGAGGCAGGGCCCGTGGAAATGCCTCGGCCAGGCAGGAAGCCCGGGAGGAGAACGCAAAGCGGAGCTGGGAAGCGAGCACCGGTCCTTGGGCTGTGTTGGGCCAAGGAGGGGGGGGAAATAAACCCAGGGCAGGGTGGTGTGACCCCCCCACCAGCACCCTCTGCTGCCCCCGGGGTGGCACCACTGTCCCGCAGCCACGCGCTGGTCCCCTCCTGCCCAGTTCACCCAGTTTGCTCCTCCAAAGGCAGACAGCATCTCCTGGGGGAGGGGGGGAAAGCAGAGAGCTGGTCCTCCTCGTGTGGGTCAGGAGGCAATCTTCATCATCATCATCACCATCATCATCTCCCATCGCTGGTGTGGGGGGGGCACACAGCGTGAACGGGCAGAGGGGGGGTGAAAGAAGGTGCCTCAACCAGACCGAGGGCAGAGGGACCTTGATGCCAAGGGCATCCCACGGGGAAGGGGGTGCTGGCACCCGCCGTGCCCTCCCCTCCCCGTGCCTGGCTCCCACCCAGCCTGGGAAGGGCCAACTCGCTTCCTTCTCACGGCACAGCCCGGCCGCGCAGCCGGCGGTACCGGCCAATTTCTGAATTTTCCCGTTGTTGGTTGTCCCCACCCGTCCCCGCTGTTCCTCGGGGTGTTTTGGGTCCCGCTGAGGTCCTGCCCTGGCCAGCATCCCCCCCCCCCGGCCACTTGTACAACGCTGAGGTGGCCAAGTGCTGCCCCGGGGGGTTTTTTGGGTCAGCAGCCCCCACTGCAGCTTCCCACGGAAACCACCGGGCGGTGGAAAGCACCGGAGTGCGGGGGCCATCTGCGGTTGTTTGGTGTAAACCGCGTCAGCAAACCGCCCGTGCCTCAGTTTCCGCAGAGTCCTTGTGCCGGGGAGGGCTGCGCTGCGTGGGGAGCCGAACCCCACAAAAGCTGCCCCCCCAAACACCCCTCCTGCCTGTCGGGGCTGCTGAGCGCGGCTCGGGGGGACGGGGCGGGGGGGGACGAGCTGGCTCCGGCGTTTTGCCTGGTCCCGCAGCGCCTGAGGATTCCGGGAGCCCGCAGGCCCCGCGTGTTTCATCTCAAGGGAATAACGGGGGGATGTGACCCCCCCAGCTGTGGGTCCAGCCGTGCCCCCCCCAGCTGTGATCTACCCCGGTATGGGGCTGGGAGAGAGGCAGCCCCGCACGCTCTTGTGCACAACCACCCTTTGCTGCCAAACACGCCCTGCACACGTGTGTGCGTATGGACACGCGTGTGCACATGCCTTACCGCCCCCCCCCCCAACTTCCCCAGGAGACGGCGGCAACGCACAAACGTCTTCGTGGTGCTCACTGGACCTTTCATCTCCCCCCGGCCCCGCTTTGTCCCCCGGCCGTGCCGGCTTCCTTCCCAGCCTCTCCCCTTCCCCTGCCCCGTGCCAAGAGCCCGCTGGGGTCCTGCTGCCAACCTGGCTGGACCCCCCCGAATCCTTCTCCCAACCCTGGGGTCCCTGCCGTGATGGAGGAGGAGGATGATGCACAAGGAGGCTGCTGGTACCCCCACACGCTGCCCATCCCTGCTGGGGGGCTGGAAAGCATTAGCCAGCCAGGCTGGTGCGTTGGCCACTAACGAGAGGACGTGAGCGTGGGTCCTGCCACCAGTCAGCGAATATTTCCTGAACCGGGTCAGCTGGAATTCTCCGGGGAAGGAAAACAAACCCGGCGAGAGGGCACGGGGCTGGGGGAGGAGGGCAGGCTCAGCAGCTCTGCCCTGGGGACACTCAGGACACCCCAGTCCCCTCCCGGTGCCCTTGCTGGCGCCTCCGTCACCTTCTAATGACTGTCCTGGTCTAAGTGGCTCTAACTGGGTGGTAAAACCATCGTGTGTTTTGTGTTCGGGCTGCCCGTCCCCTGGTGTCTGCGCTGGGCCCCCCACCCGAGACCCCCTTTCCCCCGTGGGCACGCGGGGATGAAGGAGCCAGGATGGTCGCCGGACACGGGGGCTGCAGCAGGGACCCCAGCTCTCCGTGGGGCACCCATGGGTGCTGCTGGGGCTGCCCCGGGTGCTCACCTGCCTCTCCCACCCTCTGCCTGCTGTGGGGGGCACAGTCGGGGCAGGCCAAGGGTGGGGTGAGGAATTCGGGCTGCTCTGGGTTCCCCCAGCATCTCCCACCCAGCTGAGCATCCTCAGCTGTCGGGGGCACCGCTGAAAGAATGAAATGAAAGAAAAATGCAGGATTTGAAACAAAAACGGATCTTTTTTTCCCCATCCCTGCATCTTGGGGACGCCACAGCCTGGCCCTGCTCAACCCAGCGCTGCGGTGGGAACGGGGGGGGGCTCCTGTGGGCCTCCCGCTCCTGAGGTTGATGTTTCAGGTCCTGATAACCGTGAGCAGTGAAAAAGGGATGAGCAAAATGTAAAACGATGTAGCAAAGTGGCTGCAGCCGGGAACACGGGAGCTGAGAGGCGTGAGGGAGGATCCGTAGCTCCCCGCCTGCCGTCCCGGCCGCTGTTCGTAACGCGATGCAGGCGAGAGCCGTGTCGGGGACATCGTCTTGACAGCGGCCGTCCCCGAGCGCTTTTAAACAACGTCCTTCGCTTCGGGCTCCGCGTCCTGCCCTGCGCACGCCGGGGGGGCGCAGCCGGGAGCCTCTCGTGTCCCCCCCAGCAGCTCAGCATGGCCTTGACAGTTCAGCTCCAAGCGCTGTGGCTGGAGGGGGATTTTTTTGGGGGAAAAAGGTGCCTGGATGTGTAGGGGTGTCCCCATCCCCCAGGTGGTGGCGGCTCTGGGGTGCCCCTGGCTGTGCTGGGGGGAGAGCACCCTTCACAGGTAACCGTGTCACCTTAAAAATGTCCCGTGAAGCTGCTTTCTCTGAACTCCCCCCACACGCGTTTGGGTTTTTCAAGCCAATGTTTTACTGCCAGCAGTTTTGGCAGAAAGTGCTTTTTCCCCGCCAAAAAGCTGAAGAGAAACCCCAAATCAGAGCGTTTCCATCCAAAGCTGCTGTTGCTGCTCTTCACAAAACCCCTCGTGAACAGCAAAGCCATTTCTCCCCGCCGTGGCGGCTCTTCTGGGGAGAACCAAGTGTATTTTTCATCTTAAAAACAGAGGGAGGGCTTGTGGAGCATGACCCGAGGAAGATTTGTGGCCTCGGCAGTTGGGATTGCTCCTGGAGCGGAGCTGAGGCTCCCTCTGCCATTCCTGAGCCCGATCCTCATCCTGATCCTTGTTCCGCGACGTGGGGGCCGCAGACACGTTAGTGGTGACCTGTGCCCCCCCCCTCCAAGACAGGGACAGGCAGCAGAAAAATTGTCTGACCCCCAGGAAAAGGCTTCTGGCCCATCCTGGCGTTGCTGTGGATGGGAATCTGGGGGGTGTGTTATTCGTGCCGGGTCCCATCCAGCCCCCCCCGAGCTCGGAGGAGCTGGGTCCTGCCCGTGGGGACGCAGCGAGGCCGCAGCCGACCCCAGACCTCGGAGGACGAAGGTCCCAAGTCCCTTTGCTGTGGGTCCTGTGTCCTGCTGCCCTCGGGAGCGGGGCTCCAAATATTGTCACCCCACTCTTCCCCGAGGGACGCGACACAACCACCCGAACTCATATAACAGTGGCCGGAGCCTCACCATAACACCCCCCCACCCCCCCGACGTTTGTTCGCTATTTTCAACACTAGTTGCTCAATTTTATGGGTTAAATCCTGACTCTTCTCTGCTTGGGTGGTAATAACCTCTCGCGCTGTGGTTTTTGCATCCCGTAAATCCCCATTTTCACATTCTAACTCTTTCACCCGTTGCTGTAAAACTAAACCATCCTCATCCAACGCCTTTGTCCCGCTTAGCAGATCCCAGCCTAACTTCTCCGACAACTTTGCTGACGTTTCTGAAGCATCACGGAGAGGTGAGCTCCGCAGAGCCGATTCAACGGCTCCCGGGGTTAATTATTCCTGCTTTGCTAATTCTGGAAATTCTTCTGGACTGGCCAAGGTAGCAAACAATGAAGTTACCGACCCGCAGGTCTCTGGCCGGGGCCGTCCCGGCGCAGCGTGAGAACGAGCAGCTCTTGCCACATCCCCGGGAGCTCATCGGGGTCCTTGGAGCAGCCTGGCACGGCCGGAGCATCACTCCGAGGTGGGACGGGGCTGACGTGGCTCCAGGTCTGGGGTCCCTCAGGGATTGGGGAGTACGTAGGCACCGCGTTCAGGAAAAGCAAACCCTTGGGTTTAGGCTGAGCTGGGCTCAGGGTCAGGTTTGGCCAGGAGCCGCAGGAAGCCCGCGGTCCCCGGGGTGACCCTCACCTGGCCTCCAGGCTGCGCGGCCCGTGGCCCGTCTCGCTGGGCTGACAGCTCCCCGGCTGCGTGGCCACGTCATATCACATCGCATTGTACTTTATTGCTCATTGTGTCACAGGAATAATTTAAGTCGCTTTTCTCCATCTGGGACTGCAGAAAACCCTGTCTGGCTCTTGAACTAATGAAGCGTCTGGGATCAGTGACTCGAAATGCTTAAAACACTTCAGTCCGGCGTCTCCTAAATTTAAAAGTCAGATCTGTGCATTTGAAATTGATTTTTCACTTGAAAGCCTCTTTCGCTTCTACATATGTGAATGCTAAAATCTCCCAGAGATGTTGAATCCAACCCAAAACATTTCCTTTGAGTCAAGCAACAGCTCTGCCTGAAACTTCGGCTCTCACAAGCACAGAAACCAGCAGCACCTCTCAGGCCACCCCACGCCAGGGCTTTTTATTTATTTTTATTTTATTAGTGGGGCTGGACGGGCGATGCTCTGCCTGTAGGCACAAGCAAAGGTTTGAACCTGCAGCTCAGCCCCGGGCCTCAGCCCGCAGCATCCCCTCGTCCTGGTGGGTCTCTCTTGTGTTGCTCCTCCAGCTGCTGACCCCCACCTCTGCCTCTGCCCTGTGGCCCCTCATCCCTGGGTCCGCACCCCACCAGCAGTCTGCATCCTATCCATCCCATCCATCCCATCCCATCCCATCCCATCCCATCCATCCCATCCATCCCATCCATCCCATCCCATCCATCCCATCCCATCCCATCCCATCCCACCCCATCCCATCCATCCCATCCCATCCATCCCATCCCATCCCACCCCATCCCATCCATCCCATCCCATCCATCCCATCCCATCCCACCCCATCCCATCCATCCCATCCCATCCATCCCATCCATCCCATCCCATCCCATCCCACCCCATCCATCCCATCCATCCCATCCATCCCATCCCATCCCATCCATCCCATCCATCCCATCCCATCCCATCCCATCCCATCCATCCCATCCCATCCATCCCATCCCATCCCATCCCATCCCACCCCATCCATCCCATCCCATCCCATCCCATCCCACCCCATCCATCCCATCCATCCCATCCCATCCCATCCCATCCCATCCCATCCTATCCACCCCATCCATCCCATCCCATCCCATCCCATCCCATCCCATCCCATCCCATCCCATCCCATCCATCCCATCCATCCCATCCCATCCCATCCCATCCATCCCATCCCATCCTATCCACCCCATCCATCCCATCCATCCCATCCCATCCCACCCCATCCATCCCATCCATCCCATCCCATCCCATCCCATCCCATCCCATCCCACCCCATCCATCCCATCCATCCCATCCCATCCCATCCCATCCCATCCCATCCCATCCTATCCACCCCATCCACCCCATCCCATCCCATCCCATCCCATCCATCCCATCCATCCCATCCATCCCATCCCATCCCATCCCATCCATCCCATCCCATCCCATCCCATCCTATCCACCCCATCCACCCCATCCCATCCCATCCCATCCCATCCATCCTATCCACCCCATCCATCCCATCCATCCCATCCCATCCATCCCATCCATCCCATCCCATCCCACCCCACCCCATCCCATCCATCCCATCCCATCCCATCCATCCCCTCCCATCCCATCCCCTCCAGCCCCCCCAGATCTGAGCGTTTCCCCCAGGACAGCTCCCCCGTGCCACAGCCCCCCCTTCCCACCTCACACCCCCTCCCCACAGCTTTTCCCCTTCCCCAGCCTGCAGCCAGCGCCCGGGGCGGGGGGGGGGGGGTGGGGGAGCCGGGGGGGCCTCCTGGGGGCTTCACACCTACCCCACTGCCAAAGAAAATATTTACCCAGCGCTGAAACGAGCTGGGCCGGCTTCCCAGGGCTGGGTGACCCTTGGCGGCCCGCCGGCGTTGGGGACCCGGGGGGGGGGCCGGGGGGAACTGCCTCTTCCCGCAAGCCTGACCGGGCTCGGTGGGGCTGGAGGGGAAGAGTCAAATACCTGGAACCCCCCTCGGCACCCCCCGGCGCATTCCAGGGAGAGGGGATCCATATGTGCCTGGCTCTGGCCATGCCTGGGTGGGGCTGGAGGGGGGGGTCTGCGCTGGGGGCGATGTGGGGGGGCTCGCAGAGGTGCGGGGGCTGCGCCCGGACCACCGTGCAGGAGGTCCCCAACATCTATTGCAAAGTGGGGGGGGGACGGGGAAGGCAGGGGGGACAGGGGCCGGGGGGCTGCCCCACCACCCCCAGAGCAACCCCTTTCCCTTCAGACCACCAGCCCTGGCTGGCACTTGCCCCCCCGGACCCCCCCTGCCCGGGCTAGGACAGCACCTCCCAGTCTCCCCTCCCAAAGAAAAATAATCTCTGTTGACTCAGGTGCCAGCGCTGAGCACGGTGACGCCGGGGCTTGGCCGCGGTTTTACAGCCTGTCTGCCAGCGGAGCCGCTATTTATTTTGTTTTATTTTATTTGATTTGTCCTTTTCTTTCAGCCTTTCACCCCAGAAAGGTTAAGGCGAGGCTTTGGGGGGGGGATTGCAGGGAGATTCGGCCCCATCCTCCAGCGCCGCCTCCTCTTCTGCCTGTTTCCTCCAGCTCCCAGCCGACTGAAAGCCAAAAAAGCAAATTTTTTTGGGGGGGGGAAACCGTTTTGCGCCCATTCCTGCTACAGAGCTGGTTTTGGGGGGCCCTCAGCCGCGGGGGGGGGTCCCTGGGCCAGACGCCTGGCACATCCCTGCCAGCCAGGGCGGGACGGTTGATTTATTCTTGCTCTTCCCGTGGAATTTTTTCCTCTCCCTCCCGACAGCCCCCACCCCAAATTCCTGGGATGCCCCCAGGCAGCCCCTTATCACGCTGGTATGCAGGAGGGTGAGCAGCGACCTTCCCACAGTCCCCCCCCCCCCTTGATTTTTCCCGAGTCCTGTCCTCTGGAACACGCAGGTGGACACGCGTGTGCTCAGACATCACGGGGTGAGGGAACCCCACGGAAGAGCTTTTCCCCCACAGAAAGATGCTGCAGCGACGGCCACCCCTGCCTCCCCGGGCGCTGGGCACGGGTGTTGCTGACACACCGCGCACTTTCACTGATTGCCCTGATTTTTCTTCACTTATTTCAACTCTGGTTCCTCTCTGCAGGCGGCCGGCACCCCGGGGGAGCGTGGCTGGGGACCTGGAAAGAGGAACTGGATGGGGCCCTGCCCGGGGTGCTGCCCTCGGGGACAGGCAGCGGCTGCGTGGCCGCCAGCGGCCCATCCCGTGGGGACGACGAGCTCCTCCGGCCCCGGTCTGGGGACGCCCGCGGGTCCCCGCGGTTTGGCTGCCTGGGGACGGGGGGTGCAGAGGGGTGCGGGGGGGCCGCCAGCCAGCACCGCCAGGCGCCGGGGTCCTGAGCATCGGCAGGGCGAGGGCGACGGGGGTGAGGGGGCTGCTGGCCCACGGACGGGCCTGGAGAGCGGGACAAGGCTCCGTGGGGGCTCCCCCAGCCCGACTGTTCTGGAAAGGGGTGCGAGTGTCCAACAGCTCTTGGAAAGGATAAAAAAGCAAAAATTTGCCCAATGACCAAAAAGTAACGTTTCTCATACAATCTGCAGCTCAGAATCAGTTTTTTGTTCTGTAACCAAAATCTCACCATGTAAACCAAATGATTAGCTGTTGAGACAGATGATTCACCTTGAAAAAAGCCAATTATTCTGTTTACCTGACAAAAAAATGAAAGCCTAGGTAAGATTAATGGGATTAACCTGGATATCAGGAAGGATTTCTGTGCAGAAGGGGCTGTTGGGCGTTGGAATGGGCTGCCCAGGGCAGGGGGGAGTCCCCGGGATCCCTGGGGGGGTTGAAGAGTCGGGCTGAGCCAGCGCTGAGGGATCTGGGGGGTTGGGAACGGTCAGGGGGAGGGTCATGGTTGGGCTGGAGGAGCTGCAAGGGCTTTTCCAACCTCCGGGATCCTGGGGTTCTGTGGAACTGCCTATGTCTGCCAAATTCCGAGGGAACTGGATGGTGATTCCGGCGGGGGGAGATCGCGACCACCGAGCCGTGACCCAGCGCCTCGACACCCCCCAGAGTCCAAAGGAGTAGGTGGAGGGTGCAGACAAGGAGTGGGGGCTGATTGACATGCCGAGAGTAGAAATTATAACCAATTATTTAGTAGATATGCCTCAGTGTACTGAATATGTGCAAATTTTGTGTATAAATAGTTTTTGGGACCACAGCTGATTTGTGGAAAAGCCCCCCGAGTGCCCAGGCCTGAATCAATACAATATTTCCCCTGAGCGTGTTAAGGCGGGGTTATTGCCCGCTGGGCACGAAGCTGCTTTTTGGGGAACTTTAGGACCTTCCGCTGCCTGCCGTGGGGGTGTGCTTGCATCTGACAGCCCCCAGAGAGAGAAGCGTTGACACCCAGACCCAGCAGCACCCAAATCTCGAGCGGGGACGGCAGCACCCAGCACGAGGGCGCAGCAGAGATGGCGTCTGCTCCGGCAAAGGGAAGGGGAGCCTCAGGAAGCTGATGCAGAACAAGGGCTGGGGCTGGGTCGAGCTGCCTCAGGCTCCGCTGCCTGGGGGCCAGGTGGCCACCCGCCCTTTGCAGAAGCCCTGGCACCTGAGCCCAGATGCCGTATGGCCGCATTTCCCCAAGTCAGGGTTTTTTTCACTCGATGCTGCGTCAGGAAACGCAGCTTGGCTCCTTCCCAAAAGGGTGGCAACGCGCCATGCCCCCGCCACGACGGCACCTCCTCATGCACCGGCTCCCCGCTCCCCCGCAATGTTTTTCCGGCAGCGGCGCTCAGCGAGGAGCGGCACAGCCCGAGGGGGGACAGCAGGCAGCCGCCTGTCCTGCCTCGCTGGCTCAGCACCCGGCCCAGCTGAGTCAAGCCTGGCACGGACACGGAGCAGCTGGGGAAGGGATGGCGGGACAAGGCACGAGGTGCCGGGGGGACCTTGCCACAGTCCCAGCCCACTCACACGAGGTCAAGTGTTGTCCCTGAGCCAGCAGATTTGAGAGCCAGCGTTACCCAGAGCACCGACGAGCTACAATAAATCCCTTTATTTTAGATCTAGGCACCCGTGGCAGAGGCTGGGTCCAGATCCTGCCCCAAATGAGCCCAAGATGAGCTCAGCCCCTGCCTGAAGGTCCTGCAGAGGGGTCAGGCTTGGCTTGGCCACGCTGCTGGGGTGATTTGCTCCTGAAAAGCTGAGTGGATGGTGCCCCAATGTCCTCATCCCCACGTGTGGCGGCACCGGCCTCAACACTGAACTGGAACCTACTTCACCAAATCCCAGAACCCCAGAAGCATCTGGGTTGGAAAAGCCCTTGCAGCTCCTCCAGCCCCACCATGACCCTCCCCCTGACCGTTCCCAACTCCCCCAGATCCCTCAGCGCTGGCTCAGCCCGACTCTTCAACCCCTCCAGGGATCCCGGGGACTCCCCCCTGCCCTGGGCAGCCCATTCCAACGCCCAGCAGCCCCTTCTGCACAGAAATCCTTCCTGATATTCAGTCTAAAACTGCTTCGGGGCGGTTGGCCGAGTCCTCTCCTCACTTTGGACATGCTGCAGTGAAAACCCACAAATTAAGAGCCAGAATAAAGCCTCTGGGTGATGGGTCACCCCAGGGAGGATGTTGGTACCAGCACCGCCTGCCCTGGGCAGGGGGATCCCAGCAGGGCCCTAAACCCAGAGACTCTCCGGGCGTGCTGGGGGGTGTCCCCAGGGCTAGGGTCTCTCCCGGCTCCGGCTCTGGGCAAGGATACCCTGAGGGGCACGGGGGTGCCAGGAGAGCGATGCTGCAAAGATAATGCAGCTTCCCCATGTCCTGCACAGCCTGAGGCACTGCAAAACCCTCCCGTGGGGACCACCCCGGCCCCTGCCCCAAAACAGTCCTGAATCAGTCAAAAGTAAGAAAGAATTGATGATGTCAGCCACTTCCCAAAAGCAGCGGCAGGGACAAACCCCTGAACGGGGAAGTGGTGCTGGTTTGGGCTCCTCACCCCCCGCACCAGATAAATACCCGTCCCCGGGCGGTGAGAGGGGCAGATGCCACCCCCGATGTCACCGCACGGGAACCGGCGTCACCGGAGGCACCGGCACTGCCAGGTAACGCCGCTGCTCCCCGGGGACCTGCGGGGACGGGGACCCCTGGGACAGAGACTGGCCCTGGGGTTCACCCCCGTGGGGCTGGCAGGGTGGCGTGGGGTGGTCGTGGGCCCCTTCCCGTGGGGTGGGACTGAGCAGCCCCCCCGCCCCGCGCAGAGGGTGCTGTCCCAGCCGTGGGGACTGGGGCAGGATTAGTGCCGGGGCAGCCGCAGCGGCGGGGCAGGGTTGGGGTGCAGGGCTTGTCCCCTTCCCTCCCGCAGTGGGAGGGCACAGGCAGCAGGGACGTGGGCTCCCCGGCCCCGAGGAGTGGTGTGGTGGGTGGGAGCACCATGGAGATGGGCATGGGGGGGGGTCCACATCCACCCCTTGTCCTGGGGGGACATTACCCGTGGTCCCCATTTCTGTTGCTCTCTCTGCACTGGGACATGATGGAGACTGAAGAGTCCAACACCAGAAGTTTCCCCTCTTTGTGCTCAGCCCCATTTGTCATATTTCTACACAAATAGGTGATTTTTTACCAAATCTTGAAGAAGTTTGAGGTCTCCCTTGCACTTACCAGCACACGCAGGAGCCCTCGTCCTGCAGACGGGCCGGTGGCAGCCCAGGCTGAGCACAGCTGTGGGCACAGAGGAGACCAGCGCAGGGCCCTTCACCTCTTTTTCCCTGTTTCCCGGTGCACAACATCTAAATATTCTTGCCCAGTTGGTATTAGTTGATAAAGCACAACACGTTCTGCTCCGGCGTGTGCGACGTGGTTGGCGTCGTGCACGTGTGTGCTCCTGCAGGGGCTGCTACAAACGGTTTTGTCGAGAATTTTATAGAAATGTTTTAATTTTGTTGAGTGAACAAGCAGCAGGGCCCCACCACGGGCTGCTGTGTCCCCCCGCCGCAGCATGGGGTGAGTGGGCAGAGGGGTGCTGGAGTCCCCATCCCGGGCCGAGGGTCCCCTTGAGGCCACGCTGCCCCGAAACCGAAACTGGGATAAAACTCGGCAGAAGAAACGAAACTCGGTGTCGGCACAAGTGGGGAGCTGGGGAGTCGACCCCGGCGCTTCCTTCCTCCTTCGTCCAAGCTCAGTGGCCCCCGCTGATCCCACAGGCTATTTCTGTCCCAGGGCAGGAATGGGAGGGGTGACACCCCCCCCCCCCCCCCATGTGCATGATCACCCAGGGACCATTTGACCATTTCATTTGCTTTCGGTGCTTCAGTTTGGCCAAGAAAAGTCCCAGGCAAAACCAAAGCTCTCACGAGGGCTTTGGAGTCTAAAATACCTCCCCAAACCAAATGAGCAGCAAGTAAATTCAAAGCATATGTTGGGGAAAAAAAAAAGGTGTTAGCAAAGTAGCGAGTCACTGTTTGAGGGAGGAAAAGGTTGGCTCAGGGAGTAAAGAGCTGCCTCGTTCAATATGGAAAGATTACTGAGCTGTTTGATAAAGATCTGAGCTGAAATCAAGTAACTGGTTTCCATGATGATAAAAAAAAAAAATCAGAAAAAAAAGAATCTGGTTTATGACAGAATAATTTTTTTTAAATTTCAAAAATAATTTCATCAGTTTGCTTAGGTCCAGAGCTGCAGAAAGCCATTAAGCCTATTAAAAATTGATAAATCCGTAGTTAGAGCTACCCCACGTGAATGTACACCACCAAAAAGCAGAGGCAGAGCCCGGGGGGGGGCACGGGCTGGCCCGGCTCGGGGCCGCGGTCGCTCTGCTCCTCACCACGGCTGCTCTGATCAAAATCAAAACCGTGGAGTCGAAAAATCCATCTCGCCTGCCCCACTCCCAGGATCCTCGTCCCTCTGCCCCGCGGTTCGGCTGCTCCCTCTGCGGCAGCTGGAATACCGGAGCAGCTTTACCACGAGCCCGAGCGCGTCCCTCTGTCCCCTGTCCCCACGTCTGCGCCCCCGCAGACGCTCAGACCCCCCCGGAGCTCGGCCGGCGGCCTCGAGCAGGGCGCTGGGATTTCTGCCTTCGTGGAGATTTCCCGGGGAGCGTTTCTTCAGCAGTACCTCTCCTCCGAATTGCAACATCCACTTGCTTTCCTTTGCCCTCGGTTTCGTTTCCAACCCAGGCTCCGGAGCCGGCATTTGCAGGGCCCCACCCCACGCCGCACACACATTGTCATAAACCATCGAACCCCAGCTTGGAAGGGACCTCAAGGATCATCTGGTCCAACCTCTCTTGAGGTGGCCCAGCACCCTGTCCCGCTGATTCTTAAAAATATCCAACATCGGGGAAACATTTTCTGTGTCAGAACTATTCTTCATTTGCTCGCCGCGTCACGCGGATGCCGCGAGCACATGAATAAGCTCCGTAAACCTTGTCACCTCGCTGCAAAGGCCGGACTAGCTCCTGGAACTCCTGTGAGAGTTTGGAGGGACTGGGGGTCCTCTCTCTCCCCTCCCCAGCCCCGCTGCTCTCTCTTGGAGACCACGCTGCTGCCGCTGGCAGGATTTATGCCCCTCAGTGGGTGGGTTCAGTGTTGGGCCCCTCACCCCAAAAAGGCCATTGAATGACTCGAGCGTGGCCAGAGAAGGGCAACGGAGCTGGGGCAGGGTCTGGAGCACAGGTCTGCTGGGGAGCGGCTGGGGGAACTGGGGGGGTTCAGTCTGGAGCAGAGGAGGCTGAGGGGAGACCTCCTGGCCCTCTGCAACTCCCTGCCAGGAGGGGGCAGAGAGGGGGGATGAGTCTCTGGAGCCAAGGCCCCAGCGCCAGGCCCCGAGGGAATGGCCTCAAGCTGCCCAGGGCAGGGTCAGGCTGGCTCTGAGGAAGGATTTCTGTGCAGAAGGGGCTGTTGGGCGTTGGAATGGGCTGCCCAGGGCAGGGGGGAGTCCCCGGGATCCCTGGGGGGGTTGAAGAGTCGGGCTGAGCCAGCGCTGAGGGATCTGGGGCAGTTGGGAACGGTCAGGGGGAGGGTCATGGTGGGGCTGGAGGAGCTGCAAGGGCTTTTCCAACCCAGATGCTTCTGGGATTCTGTGGATTGAGAACGTGTTGACAGGTGACATATTTCAAGGCCTTTCGTTGCCTCTTCTTGTCAGGGTCCCCTCTGCCAGACGCCGACCACGAAGACCGGCCACCTCCCCACCTCGCAGCACGAGCCGGGGCCCCCCGGCCATGCCCGGGGTGCTGCCATGTCCCTCCCGTGGTGGCTCATCCTCCTCACCAGCCTCGTCCCTCCAGGTACAGTGCCACCGAGGGACCCGCTGCCTCCCATCCCACTTGGATTCCCCCCGGGATGGGTGGGAGGCCTCCACTTCTGCCTGGAGCAATTTTCCCCTTTTTACTAGTTTTTTAGGCCTTTGCTTTTCAAATCCAGCTGTTGCCATGTGTTGTCCAAAAGCACCACCCCCAGATCCAGCTTTTCCGCATCATCTCCCCTTCTCCACCTTGAAATCTTCTCCCTGGGGGGTTTTATTTCCCACCCCCATTCTCACCTCCCTGCCTGCTTAGGCTGCTCAGGAGATGGGACGTGGCCCTGGTGGGTCCCAGGAGGGGAGCGGGGGGCTTGCAGATCACTCATGGCACCCTGACCCCCCTTTTCCCTCTGTCTCCCCTCCAACACAGCCCTCGGCTCGTGGGGGGTCGCCTACCCCAAGTCCCTGTGGGGTGTCAGGGGCTCCTGCGTGATGGTTCCCTGCACCCTGAGTTACCCCGACAACGTGGAGGCCAGCGACGGCATCGTGGCCATCTGGTACAAGGACTACGAGGACCAGAAGGTGCTGGTGTATCACTCGGCAGCCCAGGAGGTGGACGCTCGCTTCAGGGGCCGGGCCCAGCTTTTGGGGGACCCCACCGCTGGCAACTGCACCCTCCTGCTGCGGGGGGTGACGCCGGAGGACAGCGGGCCTTACAGGTTCCGCTTTGAGATCGTCAACGGGGACCGGTGGTCGGCTACGCAGGACGTGGTGCTGAGAGTTTCGGGTGGGTATGGCGGTGAATCCCCCCCAACCCCCCTCCGACTCCCTCCCTGCCCCACGCAGGCATCCCACCCTCTGCTCTCCATCCCCAGACGACCTCGAGCGCCCGAGCACTGCCGCCAGTGAGGAGCAAACCGAGGGGCAAACGGCCACTTTGGAGTGTTCCACCCCCTACGTCTGCCCGCCGGGAGACGTCGCCCTGCGCTGGGAGGGCTACGACCCCCAGGTCTCGGTGGTGGCCGGCCGGCTCCAGCTGGACACAAGCAAGGTCAGCCACCGCCTGACCCTCACCACCTCCTTCTCCTGGAAGGACCACTCCAAAAAGCTGCTCTGCGAAGTCTCGTACGGCTCCAGGAAGGCGGCCGGGGAGGTCGTCCTGCGGGTGAGACGTACGTGGGGTGGCTCCGTGGGGTGGCTGGCTGAGCGCGGCGTGGGGGGACGGGGACACCTCTGCCGCGGCCACACCACCCGCGTCCCCCTCCTGCCACCCACCGCGCCTCCTCCCAGAAAGCCAGAGCAGAGTTTCCTCCTGCTTCTCCCTCCCTCTCCTGTTGCTCTCCATGGCCAGAGCCAACATCGGTCCCGTAAATGAGCTCCGGGGCACATCCTGGCACCCCCCGCCATTCCCACCCCTCTTTGCTGCCAGTGTGGCAGCTTTCCCCCCTTTTTCCAGCCCCCCTTTTCCCCTCACCAAACCCTCAGGCTACGGCAGAGTCCCGCGGTCCTGCCCAGCCTCACCGCTGCCCGCCGCCTCCGTCTGTCCTCCCCGCAGACGCCCCAAAGGACACCTGGGTGTCGGTCAACCCGTCCGCGCAGAACATCCGCGTGGGTGACACGGTGTCCTTCGCCTGCGAGGTGAGCAGCAGCTACCCCCCCATCTCGGCATACCGCTGGTACAAGGACGGGGTGGCCGTGGGCACCGAGCAGATCCTGACCCTCCGGGACGTTCGCCGCGAGGACTATGGGCAGTACCGCTGCGAAGCTGAGAACGCCGTCGGGGCCGGTGCGGCGCCTGCCGTGACGCTCTACATCTTCTGTGAGTGTCAGGGGAGCTTGGCCGGGGGCTGGGGCATCGCTGGAGGAGGAGTGGGGCTGTGGGAATGGGAAAGAGTTTACCCGGTGGGTCTGGCCCAGGGGCTGGCACCGAGGTGGCCAGTACTGGCTGGCAGAAGTTGCTATAAATGCAGAAATTTCTGGTCCAGGAGCCGGCGGCTCCTTTTTGGAGGACTGTGGTGCCTCCATTGGGTCATTCATCCTTTGTCCTTCACGGCGAGCCCCAGAGGACAGGGCAGGGAGAGATTTCCAGCCAAGCCTGGGGAGTGGGGTCCGCTGCGAGGCTTCGCTGCTGGGAGGGGGGTCGTGAGAGCTCGCGGGGATTCGGAGCTGGGGGGGGTCTGTAGGGAGCCAGGACCCTCCATCAGAACAAGCCCCAGTGCCGTCACATCACCTCACCCAGCGGCCTGCCAGTGTTGGAGCCTCATGGGGAGTGTCCCCCACCCCGACTTGGTGCAGGTGGGGCCAGTCTGCTCCCCCAGACCCCCCCGAGCAGCCCGTGAGAGGTGAAGGATGCTGCCTCACCCACCTGTGGCTTTGCATGAGAACCAGACCTTGAACCCCATCTGGCAAAGCGCTGGTGGCAGAGAACAAACCCAGTCACCTCCTGCCTCCATCATCACCCCTGGGGGGCAGAGGGGCACCTGCCTGCCCCCACACTCTGTCCTGTGCTGTGGGGGGGGCTGTTCTGCTGCCTCTGAGCCCATCCTGACCACAGTCCCATCTTTGTTAGCCGCGGAGATCTCGGTGAGCCCCGCGGCCGAGGTGCGGGAGGGGACAGCTGCCACCTTGTCCTGCGACGTCCCTGGCAGGGAGGGCCAAGACCTCAACTACACCTGGTACAAGAACGGTGCCTGGCTCAAGGAGGGCACGGCGCACACCCTGCTCTTCCACCGCGTGGCTGCCAGCGACGCCGGCTACTACTCCTGCAAGGTGACAAACGACCGGGGCAGCGACACGTCCCAGGCCATCACCCTGAGTGTGACATGTGAGTGTGTCCCCACCAGACCAGGGTCCCTTCGTGCCTGGGGCTGTGGAAGTCCCCCTTGTTTTAGACTGGCTCTGAGGAAGGATTTCTGTGCAGAAGGGGCTGTTGGGCGTTGGAATGGGCTGCCCAGGGCAGGGGGGAGTCCCCGGGATCCCTGGAGGGGTTGAAGAGTCGGGCTGAGCCAGCGCTGAGGGATCTGGGGGAGTTGGGAACGGTCAGGGGGAGGGTCACGGTTGGGCTGGAGGAGCTGCAAGGGCTTTTCCAACCCGGATGGTTCTGGGATTCTGTGAGTCAAAACTAAATCTTTGCCCCGAATGCCTTGGGTCCAGCTGAAAGGGAGGTTTCAGCCCTCCTGGGTAGAAGCTGCAACAAATGCAGCGATTTCTGGTCACGAGCCACCTTTGAAGGGGCCGTTCTTGCTGCATCAGCCTGTTCACTGCAGCGTCTCCCACTCCTCCCCTAATCGGTTACACACCATAAACTGCTGGGAGGTTCCTGACCAAGGAGCCAGCGATGATAATAACAGATCAGGAGCGTTTGCAAGTCAAGGGAAAAATAAAATCTCCCTGTGTTTGGCTCTGACCTTTCTGCGAGTAAATTCAACCCACTTACACAAGGGGGAAAGCAGCTCGGCGGAGTGGCCGTGCGGCTCGGTGCCCCGCGTGCAGGTAGCGGTCACAGCACCTGGACCCCCCGAGCTACAGGACCCTCTCCCCTCCCGCAGACCCCCCCCGGCCCCCCACCATCACCCTCTTCCAGGAGACGCAGGGCGGCGGGCTGGCCATCGTCCGCTGCGCCGTGGACAGCCACCCCCCGGCCACCGTGGCCATTTACCGCGACGGCACCTTGCTGGCAGCCAGCGGGTCGCAAGCGGCCCCGCGCCAGCGCTTCGGTGTCACCGTCGCCCGCAACGCCCTGCGGCTGGAGATCCGCGGCGTGGGGCCGGGGGACAGCGGGGAGTACCGCTGCACGGCCGGCAACGCCTACGGCAACGCCAGCGCCGCCAAGCTCTTCGTCGCCCGTGGTGAGTCCCGTTGAACCCCCCCGGGGGTGTGGGGGCTCTTTCTGCAGGGCTGGGATAAGGAGGGGGACGCACACAGCTCTGAGGGCTGGAGGGACCCGCGTGGCATCGGGGGGCTTCGGTGTCGTGGGGGTTATGGGGTGGCTGTGCCCTCTCTGCAGCCCTTCCTCACCTTGGGGGTCAAAGCTGCTGGTGGAGCTGGAGGTGCTCCTGCATTTTGTTTTTTCAAAATGGTGCAAAATCTGTAGTTTGTCCAAAGTGTTTCCTCCCACAAGCCCCTGGTGGTGCGCGGCACCTGGGCACACCGTGGCACAGCACCTGGGCTCCTGCCCCAACCCCTGAGCCCCCCTCCCCACCCTGCGGCTCCACAGCCGCGGAGATTTGGGGTGACAGGGACAGCGGCTGTGGAAAAAGAGAAGAAACCCCCCAAAACCTCATCTAAGAGGAACCTCCCTTAGGATGCCCAAAGAAACCCAAATGGCCCTGAGGGCCCCATTCCAGAGAAAATAAACCCGAGTTTGGGTGCCACAGGGGTGAGCTGTGGCCCGTTTCACGTTGCCCGAGATGTCTCCAAGATGCTGCGGGCGCTCGGAGGGGTGGGGGGAGGCTCAGGAAAGGCCCTGGTTGTCTCTTGTTGTGGGGCTGGGGAGTGTCCCCAGGGAATGTCACCCACCAGAGGCGCAGCCACCGACTCCACGGGCCCCTGCGAGGGAGGGGGGTGCTCAGGTCCCACCTCAGAGGGAAGCTTTGGGCAGACGGAGCCAGGGGAAGGGCGAAGGTTTGCGGCGGAGGTTTCGCCTCCCTCCCCGCCATCACCCCTTTCCCATCCCTCCCCCAGCTGCGGAGCTCCTCATCCAGCCCTCGGCCGAGGTGTGGGAAGGGGCAGCCGTCACCCTGACCTGCCTGGGGGCACGGGGGGGGGCGGAGGAGACCCTCTACACCTGGTACAAGAACGGCAAGCGGCTGCGGGAGAGCTTGACCCCGACGCTGCGCTTCCCCTCCACCCGCGGCGAGGACGCGGGAGCTTTCCAGTGCGGGATCCGGAGCAGCAACGGCAGCGACATGTCGGCGGCCGCCGCGCTCCGAGTGCTCTGTAAGTGCTGCCGGGGGTCTCCCCCCGCTGACAGCTGGGACAGAGAGGGGGGGTCCTGTGTCCGGGCTGTGGGAACCCCTGTGCTACTCTCACCTCAAAGTTTCTCCCATCAGCGCCGGGCATGGCCAAGTGCTGAGTGGAAAAGGCAGAAAATTCCCTTTTATAGGTAAATCTGTGAATCTGGGGGAGGAGAAATTCAGAGAATCCCCAAATTCCCAAGAACCAAAGAGTTTTAGAATGTTCCCAAATTAAATTTGATTTCTCAGTGATAAATGATCCCTGTGAAAAATATATTCTGCTTGGATTTTTGCCTTCCAAGTATTTTCTGTGCTATGAAATAAAAATCTTCCCTGATACCAAACGAAGAAAAACACCATTAGGAAGTTTCAGTCCTGACCAAATGGCATTTCTCTGTAGTGGTGGTAGGAAAAACGCCCAAACCGCTGGGGTCTCTGCAGGTCTGCCCCAGGGTTTGGGGTAGGACTGGACACCTGCACTCGCCCCCTGAGCTCAAGCCAGGTGACAGCAGAGGTGCCTGGGGGTGCAGGTCCCTCGCAGAGACCCTGCAGGTGTGGGACTCTGGGGTTTGGCACCTGGGGGGGTGTGTGGGATGCCCAGGAGCTGCTCCAGTGGCACTGGAAAGCAGGAATCCCTCCAGTTCTTGGGATTCTCCCAAATTTGGGAATCCATCCTGGTCTCACCTCTGCAATTGCGTGGCCGGCAGGGACAGGGAAGGGATCTGAGCCCTGGGCTCGGCACTGGGGAGGCCTCCCATCGGTGGGTGGGTTCAGTTCTGGGCCCCTCACCCCAAAAAGGCCATTGAATGACTCGAGCGTGGCCAGAGAAGGGCAACGGAGCTGGGGCAGGGTCTGGAGCACAGGTCTGCTGGGGAGCGGCTGGGGGAACTGGGGGGGTTCAGTCTGGAGAAGAGGAGGCTGAGGGGAGACCTCCTGGCCCTCTGCAACTCCCTGCCAGGAGGGGGCAGAGAGGGGGGATGAGTCTCTGGAGCCAAGGCCCCAGCGCCAGGCCCCGAGGGAATGGCCTCAAGCTGCCCAGGGCAGGGTCAGGCTGGCTCTGAGGAAGGATTTCTGTGCAGAAGGGGCTGTTGGGCGTTGGAATGGGCTGCCCAGGGCAGGGGGGAGTCCCCGGGATCCCTGGAGGGGTTGAAGAGTCGGGCTGAGCCAGCGCTGAGGGATCTGGGGGAGTTGGGAACGGTCAGGGGGAGGGTCATGGTGGGGCTGGAGGAGCTGCAAGGGCTTTTCCAACCCAGACGGTTCTGGGATTCTGTTTGGACCCTGCAGTCCCACCCAGGCAGCCGGTGCTGAGCTCCTTCCTGCAGAGCCAGGGCAGGCGCCTGGGTGTCATCCAGTGCACCGTTGAGAGTGACCCGGAGGCCAACCTGACCCTATGGAGGGGACCAGAAGTGATTGCCTGCACGAGGGGCTGCCCCCCAGCCCCCAGCCCCCGGCTCCGTGCCACCTCAGCCTACAACAGCTTGAAAGTGGAGATCCAGGATGTGGTGCTGGAGGATGAAGGGACCTACCGGTGCCAGGCCGGGAACGCACAAGGCAACGCCAGCGCGGCCGTGGACTTCAAGGCTGAGAGTGAGCGCGGGGTGGGGAGGTGGGGGGCAGGATGGAGCCCCACAGCATCTGGGAAAACCCTGGGAGAGGGGAGGGAATCCCAGGGAAGGAGATGAGCTCAGAAGAGCAAGGGTGATGGGAGCAGAGGGGTGGGATGAACAGAAATGGGCCACATGCCTGTGAAATCTCCAAAGAGGTGCTGTGTCCAGGTCACCTGGTGCTAGGGTGGAGCGTGAGTGGGGTTAAACTGGGGGCTGCGACAGGAGGGGGCTGTGCCAGCCCCTCCAACCTCTCTGGGTGGGTTTGGAGGGCTCCTCGTGGCCCTTCCAGCTCCTGGGGGGGGTTTCCCTGCTGACCCCGGTCTCTGTGACCTCGGGTGCTGAGCAAAACGCTGCTGAGGGAGTTCCCACAAGACCCACCCTGTCGGTATATCGTCCCTGGGATAGTGAGGCCCTGGGGGGCCGGTAGGCCACCACCACGGGGCTGGAGCTCAGAGCTGTCCCTGTCATGGTGTTGCAGGACCAGTCGGCATTTGCCTTCTGGAATGGCCACAAAGTCACTTGCTACCTGGCCGGCCTGGGGAGGGGTTTTGCCGAGGTGGTGCTGGTCCTGTGTTCATGCCAGAGCCCATTTGCCTCCCTCCTCTCCCTGTAGCCGCCAGCGTTGTCGTGGCTCCATCCTCCCACGTGCTGGAAGGCCACGCTGCCAACCTGACCTGTCAGCTGAGCAGCGACGCCCCGGCTCTGCCCAACTTCACCTGGTACCGAAACGGGCAGCAGCTGGCCCAGGGCTCAGCCTCCTCTTTGGTCTTCGGGCGAGTGGCCAGCACGGACGCGGGTCTGTACCGCTGCAGAGCCAGCACCGAGGGCAGCAGCCGGAGCTCCCCTGATGTCCTCCTGGACGTGCTGTGTACGTAGGGGCTGCGGGGGGGATGCGGGCTTCGTTATTATACTGGATGTGTAGCTTACGTCCATGGAAGGGTGCCCGCCCCTGCTGACCTGCGTGGCGCTGGGCAGAGCAGACGTGGGTGCACGTGTGGGGCTTTGAGCACGTGTGTGTGTCCTGCGGCTTCCTCCCGTGGGCAGCTGTGCTGCTGTCTGTGGCATCTTTGCTTTCCTACCGAGTAAACACGCGTTTAATGTTTGCACGGGCATGTGAACCTGCAGCCGCAAAGCTTCTAGACGTTTGAGGGACACACTGTGGTATAGGACACCCCGAAAAGCCATGAAGGTGGTGCTGTGGGTGGGGACAAGGTGGCCCCCCTGGGGATGGCGTGGTCCCCCTGGGTGTGGGCAGGGCCCTGGCCAGCAGAGATGAGGACATAAGACCTTCCCTTCCCTTCCCTTCCCTTCCCTTCCCTTCCCTTCCCTTCCCTTCCCTTCCCTTCCCTTCCCTTCCCTCTCTTTTTCCCCCTCTTCCTCTTCCTCTTCCTCTTCCTCTTCCTCTTCCTCTTCCTCTTCCTCTTCCTCTTCCTCTTCCTCTTCCTTTTCCTTCTCCTTTTCCTTCTCCTTCCCCTTCCCCTTCTCCTCTTTCTCCTCCTTCTCCTTCTCCTTCTCCTTCTCCTTCTCCTTCTCCTTCTCCTTCTCCTTCTCCTTCTCCTTCTCCTTCTCCTTCTCCCTCCCATCCCCTTCCCCTTCCCCTTCCTCCCATGTTGGGCTCCAAGAGTTACAGGACCCCACTTCTCTCCCCTGCCCAGACCCCCCGCGGGACCCCCGCTTGACGGCCTTCCTGGAGACAGAGAGAGGCCGCCTGGCCATCTTCCAGTGCTCGGTGGCCAGCAACCCTCCCGCCCAGCTAGCCCTGCACCGGGGCGAGGAGCTGGTGGCCACCGGCGAGGCAGGGAGCAGCCCACGGGTCAGCGTCTCGGCCACCCCCAACGCCCTCAGGGTGGAGATCCGTGAGGTGACACCGGCCGATGACGGCAGCTACTGCTGCACCGCCACCAACGCGCACGGCACGGCGGCCCGACGCCTGGACTTCCGCGTGCAGGGTGGGGACCGCGCACGGCACCGCGCTTACACCCGTGCCGGGGGGATGTTTCTGGCTGTGGGTGGGCACCAGTGCCTAACCAGCACCCCCACCCTCTCACCTCTGCGCCCAGAGCCTGGGGTGGGGCAGCACCCCAGTTACCGGGCCGGGGGGTAACAGGAATCCCCGACTGAATTAATTTTTTGGGTGGGGATGTGGCCTGGATCGATCCGAATGTGTCTCCGTGTGGGTGTCCATGTGGGAGCTGGGGTTTGTGCACCCACCCAGCGCCACTGGGTCCCACCTAGGCTCCGGGTGCTGCTCTTGGGGTGCCAGCTCAGCCCCCCCACCCCACCAGGCACCTGATTTCAAACCCTTCTTGGGCACCGCACGGGATGGAGTTGGGGGGTCGGGGCAGCTAACGGGGACAGCGAGCGACACGTTTTCTTAAAAATAAATTCTAGTGCCAGCCCCGGGGTTGCAGGGTCAGAACAAGAGCCCCAAGACGTGCACCATGGGAGGGCTGGGGGGGTGGTTTCTGTCCTCGGCGGTGCCATGGTGCCCTCTGAGCTGGCAGCGTCCCCTCCCCGTTCTCCAGCCGCCCGCGTCATCATCTCGCCCTCCGCTGCGGTGCGGGAAGGAGACGACGTCTCGCTGACGTGCCAAGTGGCGGGAGAGCGGCCGGACGACACCGTCTACACCTGGTACAAGGACAGCGAACGGCTCCGGGAGAGCCCCGACAACGTCCTCCAGCTCCCCCGCGTCACCAGCGCGGCCACCGGCTCCTACCACTGCCGAGCCCGCGGCCCCGCGTCGACCAGCGTCTCCCCGGCCGTCGCCCTGCGCGTCTCCTGTGAGTGGGAATTTGCTGAGGGACCCTCCTGGGAATCGAGGCCGGGGTTGGGGGGCAGGGGGAGCGGGGTGCTGGGGGTGGGACGGAGCCGTGTTCCGCACACAGGAGGAGGCTGCGTTTGATGGAGAGCTCTGGGGGGTTTGTAAACCGTGCTCTTCAAGGTCTTTTCTAACCTAAACGGAGATTCTGTGATTCTGTAACGAAGCGTCTTCTGCCCTTAGGAAAGTGTTAAAAGTGGGAAGTTTCTGGGGGTGTATCCTGGATAGATCCCTGCTCTGAATAAACCCCACCCTGGGTGGTCACGGCGCCCCTCAAGCAGAATTTCCTGAGGAGAAGTGACGGGGCTGCCCCACGTCTCCCCTGCCCACTGTGTGGAAAAAAAAAGGGGGAAAAAAAGCCATAACAAGGGTTTTGGTTCTGTTCAAACGACAGGTTTGAGCTCAGCTGAAACCACCCAAGTTTCAAGTCTTCACTTTATGAGAAATATCTTTTTGGGACAGAGGGAAAATCAGGGAGAGGCTTTGCTGCCGCCTTGGTGCCAGGAGCCACCACAAACCCCTCGGGGTGCCCGAGGAGCTGGGGAGGGTGACACAACCCTGGGGCGAGGGGCTGGGAGCGGGGGCCAGGCTCTGGGTGCAGCCTCGGGCGTTCCTGGGGGTCCCTGTAACATCTTGTCTGGGCAGATCCTCCCCGCGCGCCGGTGCTGACGTCCTTCCTGGAGACCCCCGAGGGGCAGCGGGGTGTCCTGCGGTGCACGGTGGACAGCAGCCCGCCGGCAGAGCTGGCTCTCTTCAAGGACCGGGTGCTGGTGGCTTCGACGGCGGCGTCACCCCGTGTCACCACCCCGCCGCGGGTCACCGTCACCTCGGGCCTCAACGTGCTGCGGGTCAGCATCGGCCCCGTGCTGCTGGAGGACGAAGGGGAGTACGTGTGCTCCGCCGGCAACACCCTCGGCAACGCCAGCGCCGCGGCCAACTTCACGGCGGGCGGTGAGGGACGGGGCTCGGCGCTGCCACCGGGGACGGGCGGGGGGTGACAGGGAGGGAGGGAGCTGGAGCAGAGGAGGCTGAGGGGAGACCTCCCGGCCCTCTGCAACTCCCTGCCAGGAGCGGGCAGAGAGGGGGATGAGTCTCTGGAGCCAAGGCCCCAGCGCCAGGCCCCGAGGGAATGGCCTCAAGCTGCCCAGGGCAGGGTCAGGCTGGCTCTGAGGAAGGATTTCTGTGCAGAAGGGGCTGTTGGGCGTTGGAATGGGCTGCCCAGGGCAGGGGGGAGTCCCCGGGATCCCTGGAGGGGTTGAAGAGTCGGGCTGAGCCAGCGCTGAGGGATCTGGGGGAGTTGGGAACGGTCAGGGGGAGGGTCATGGTGGGGCTGGAGGAGCTGCAAGGGCTTTTCCAACCTCCATGGATCTGGGATTCTTTGAGCCACTGGGACTGGGGAGGAGCAGAACTGGGGAGCACTGGAGGCGGGGGGTACGGCGAAGGGGTGAAGGAGAGCGAGGCTGAAGGATGCTCATGGGGAAGGGAAGGCAGGGGTAAGCTGAAGTAGGGTGGGCAGCATGGAGACAGTGAGGAAAGGGAGGAAGATGAGGGTTTAGGAGGGTTATGCCACAGGAGAGCCACGTGATCCCCCCCGCACCCAGAATGACAGTATCACCCGTGCGGGAACTGCAGCTTTTCTTGGAGGACTGACTTTGCTGTGTCCATCCATGTGACCACCACGGGGACGGGGAGGGCTGGCGGGGAGGGAGCGGGCCGTGGCATCTCCACGGAATGAGCCCCAAACTACATCCCGGATGGGACCAGCACGTCCCACCGCCCCTCCATCGCCTCCAACTCACCCCGAGCATCACCCCGCAGCTGCCAGGCTCTGGATCTCCCCCTCCCCGGACGTGCGCGAGGGTGACGCCGTCAACCTGAGGTGCGTGGTGCAGAGCGGCGGCGGGGAAGCGCTGAGCTACGCCTGGTACAAGAACGGGCTCTGGCTCGGCAGCGGCCCCGCGCCGGCCCTCGCCATCCCCCGCGTCGCTGCCGCCGACGCCGCTTCCTACCGCTGCGCCGTGAGGACCCCGACACGCACCCGCAGCTCTGCCCCCGCCACCCTCAACGTCCTCTGTGAGTCCCCAGGGCGTGGGGGGGGGCTTCATGCCCCAGCCGGGGGGGTCCCCAGAACCCACCCGGGGCAGGGAGGATCCTCAGGGTGTCACTTGTCCCTTGGGCCCTTCAGCTGGGGGAACCCTCCTGAGGGCATGGTCTGGGGGGGGGGTGGGAGGTAGCAAGGCCTGGCTTAGACTTTAGGAGGAGGGGCTGAATAAATTTAGCGCGTGTCCCAGGGGATAAGTAACCCCGGCTTTATACCCCAGCAAGCAGCCCCACGTCGCCTGCAGAAGGTTCCAGAGAAGCCTCTCCAAGCGCCCCGAGTTTGTCCTGACGCTTTGTACCAAACTGAAACAGAAAAATCTTTGGCTTTCAGAAAACATTTCAGGGGCTTTTTTAATTTTTTTTTTTTTGCCTGATTTGGAAAATGAAAGCCAGACTTTGTTTAAAAAAAGACGTGCAAAAAGCCATGTAGTTGCAAAGCAGAATGCAAGACATTTTTTTTTCCTCCCTTTTTATTAGAAAAAGACAGCTCTAACTTATAAATCTGCTGCGAGGAGTGAGGGCGGAGGAGAACTCCTGGAAACGTCTTCCAGAGAGCCCGAGACGCCGGCAACAAAGCCGTTGCTTCCCTCCCTCCTCCAGATTTTGGATGGGGAATGTTGGGTGGATGCTGCTAAAATATCTTGGCATTATGGGCCAAGAGCTGCGCTGCCTTCGCACCAGCCTCGCTGCGGGGGTTTGCCTCAGTTTGACAAAGGGCAAAGGGTGTATTTTATCAAGGCCGGAGCACCCAGCTGGGCCAGCAGGTTAGAACCGAGCTTAGAAATGAGCCCACGGCCTGGGTTTTGGTGGTGGTGTAACTGGAGGCGACGGCGGATGCTGGGGGGAAGCAGCGTGCTGCTCCTGCGCTGAACCTGGCAGCGGAGCGTCCCCCCGCCAGCCCCCAGCCCTTCCTGGGGATGCTGCGACTCGCTGAGACGTTGCTTATCCAACACCCCCCCCGCCCCCGTCCTTTCCCTTCCCGCAGACCCCCCCCGGAACCTGGAGATGAAGGCTTTCCTGCAGAGCGGCGAGGGGACCGCAGTCATCCTCCTCTGCACCGTGGAGAGCAACCCCCCGTCCGAGCTCACCCTGCTCAAGGGGGGACAACCGGTGGCCTCCAGCCCCCCCGCGGGGAATGAGCAGCCCGGGCAGGGCAGCCTCATCGCCCCCCCTCCCAACGCGCTGCGGCTGGAGCTCCGCGAGGCCTCCGAGGAAGACGAGGGCGAGTACGAGTGCCGGGCTCGTAGCCCCCTGGGCAGCGCCCGCACCTCCCTGCCCCTCCGTGTGCGGGGTGAGTCCGGGGGGGGGACACGCGGGGCTGGGGGCATCGAGGGGTGTCGGGATGGGACCCACCCCACGCACCCACCCCACTAGAAGGGGGACGGGGGCTTCAGAGCTGGGAAAAGGCTTTTCCCGGGGGGACGTGGCGGTGAGGCCCAGCATCACCCCCTGTCCCCAGCTGTCACCGTGGTGGTGCGACCCTCAGCCGAGGTGCCCGAGGGGACCGAGGTGACGTTGAGCTGCCGGGACGTGGGTGCCCCCCTGGGCACCGTCTATAGCTGGTACAAGAACGGGCGGTGGCTGACCGAGGGGCTCGACGCCTTCCTCATCCTCCCCGCTGCTCGGCGCACGGATGCGGGTGCCTACGCCTGCCAGGCGGGGAGGGGGCTGCGGGGCCGCCGGGCCCCCCCCGCCGCCCTCAGGGTGCTCTGTGAGTGAGGGGCGGCTGCGTTTTGGGAGGGGGGGGGAGACACCCGCACACCACACCCCAGATTCTTGCTGGCAAAGGGGGGCCCAAGGGCAGCCCGGGAGGGATGTCACTGTCGCAGAGCTGCGGTCTATGTCGCCACCTGGTGACATCCCGCGACAGGCAGCACAGCCCCTGGTCTGGGGGGGTTGGGGGGTGTGTCCCAGGCTCTCTCAGGCCTCGTATCGCGCCCCTCGTCCCCCCAGTTCATCCAGCAGCCAACGCGTCACGCCCCGAACCCCACGGGAGGGGTGGTCCCTTGCCCCCAGAGCTGTTTGGGGGTACGGGGGTGGGCTGGTGGGGTGTGGGGGGGGAAACGTCATCGCTGTCCTTGCAGATGCACCCCAGGAGCCGTCCTTCATCTCCCTGGTGGAGCCCCGGGGGGGGCAGCAGGCCGTCCTGCTCTGCACCGCCGACAGCTTCCCACCCTCCGACATCGCCCTGCGCCGGGGGCCCGGCCACGCGCCCTTGGCCTCCACGTGGGGCCCGGGGGATCCCCGCTTCACCGTCCAGGCGGCCCCCAACTCCCTGCGGGTGGGGATGGGGGGGCTGGAGCCGCGGGACGCGGGGCTCTACGTCTGCTCGGCCAACAACAGCTTCGGCGCCGCGTCCTCGTCCCTGCGCCTGGACGCGGGAGGTGAGGGTGGCCCCGAGCTGCAGCGAGCCCCGTGTCGGGGGCCGGGTGGGCCCTTCCTGCGTGGCTTTTGGGGGTCTTCTGGGCAGCGTTGGGGATGGTGTTTTCCCACGGGCACCCCCTGACGTCCCAGCCTCCCTCCTCAGGGGTCACAGTCACGGTTGAGCCCTCGGCAGACGTCCCCGAAGGCGCCACAGCCACCGTGACCTGCTCGGCCGTCCCGTGGGTGGGCGAAGAGGCCAACTACACCTGGTACAAGAACAGCCGGTGGCTACGGGAGGGACCGGCCCGTTCCCTCGTCCTCCCCAGCGTCTCCAGCGCCGACACCGGCTCCTACCGCTGCCTGGCGAGCGGGACGCGGGGCAGTGCCACCTCGGCCCCGCTCAGCCTCCGCGTGCTCTGTGAGTGTCCCCCGGCCCCGCGGGACAGGCCCCCGGCACGCAGCCTGGCCGCACGGCCTTCCTCCTCTTCTTCCTCCTCCTCTCCCTGCCCCGCTCCTCTCCGGGGAAGGGGACACCGGGGTTCTGTCGAGCAGTGGCTGCAGAAACCCCTCGAAATTCAGATTTAAAGCCAACATGCTCAGAGCTGAGGGGGGACTCTCCAGCTGGGGGGGGGAAGAGAAGGGGTGGAAGGGGTGTGAATCGCCCAACAGATCCCACCTGGGGGGATGGGTGTGTTAAGCAGCCCTCGGCAAGCAGCCGGGCCAGCATTTGAGGGGCTCCCACGCCACGGCCCGTCGCCAGCCCCCGTCTCCCCCACACAGACCCCCCCCGGGACGTCTCCGTCAGCACCTTCCTGGAGAACCGCAGCGGGCGGGTGGGCATCGTGCTCTGCACGGCCGATAGCCACCCGGCTTCCGCCATCGCCCTGTACCGCCGCGGCCAGCTCCTGGCCTCCAGCCTGGCCCCGGCCACCGCGCCGGGGGTCCGCGCCTCCCCCTCCCACAACACCCTCCGGCTGGAGCTCGGCGCTGTGGGGCCGGAGGACGCGGGGGAATACGTCTGCGTGGCCGGCAACCCCCTGGGCAACGCCACGGCCAGCGCCTACTTTGATGTGCACAGTAAGTGGGGTGTCCCCCCACACACACCCCGGAACCCCGGGGTGCTCTGCCGGGGGCAGTGGGACTCGGCAGGGAGACAAAATTGTGCCAGAAAAATTATTTTAGAGCAGCGGGGGTGACTGGCAGAAGTGAGTTGAATCAGCCACAAGTCTTTAGGGGGGGGGGAAAGAGAATTTTATGATGAGAACTGGGTATTTCCTCTCAAGGAGATTTTCTCCCGAAGGATCCCTGGTTGTTTTTTATGAAAGGGCTAAAAAAAGCCCCCAGAAGTAGAAAATTGAGATGGGTCCTGCCAGAATGGTCAAAAAAGTGAAGAGGAACCGGCTCGGGTTGGGCAGCGCTCGTCGCTCCGCTGGGGGACTCCCGGGTGCCGACAGGGGACAGGACACCGTCCAGCCCCGGGGTGGCACCCAGAAACGTGGGCAGGGGGGGCGAGTGTCCCTGCCTGGTCCCCGTGGGGTCCCCGTGACCCCCCCGTGCTGTGTCCTCCAGCCACCGACTGCCCCCCCCAGCCGCTGGGACCTGGCAGTGGTGCCCAGGGGTGTCCCCAACCCCCGGGTCCCCTTCACCCACCTCAGCGCACCCCGAGTTCTTGGGAGGGGGGTCCCACGTACACTGGCCCCACACCAGGACCACGCCACGGCTGGGCGAGTTGTGTGTCCCCCCCCCGCCACCACGGGGCTCCCCAAAACCTCCCCCGGTCGCACGGAGCCGGCAGCCCTGGCGGGGATCTGCCCCGGCTCCCCTCACCCCGCAGCTCTCACCCACCTCCTGGCCTTCACCGTCCTGGCCGGGCTGCTCCTGGCCGTGATCTGCGTGGCCACGCTGGCCCTCCTGGCTCTGAAGATGTGGCCCAGGTAACGTCCCCGGCTGGGATGGGGACGGGGCGGGGGGACACGGACCCACGGCGGGGACTGGGGGTGGCATCTCCCTCTCCTCCCATCCAGGATAAGGAAGTTTGGGGGCTGGTCCGGTGCCGAGGACACCTTGGAGCTGAGGAACAAACAGGAGCAAGCGCAGGTGGGGACCTTGGTGGGGCCAGATTTGAGCCACCCCCCCTCGCTGAGCTCTGGGGGATCCCCACAGGGGGCACAGGGGGACGTGGGTCTGGCCCAGCCAGGGAAAGGGCCGGAATCGTCCCTCATGGGGTCACCCCAGGGGGGCTTCCCAGCGCACAGGGGTGCCCACCCCTCCGGGTGATGCCCTGGGGGCACCCCAGCCCCCCACCAGCCCCAAACTTTTTCCAGGTGGATGGATCTTCCTAAAAGGGTGTTCCTTTGGCCCCGGAGCGACTAACAGATGGTGCAGGAAGCCCTGACCTGGCAGGATCCAGGCAGCCACCGCGCTGGGGATAACCCAGCCCCACCTCCGGCCCCTTCCGGCCTCCCCTGTCCCTCTCTTGTCCCCCCGTGTCCCCTCGTCCCTCCCCGCCATGGTTGTTGTTCTCACGCCGGGCACCGTTTGCACTCACCGCTGCGTGTGCCAGGCACCGGCAGGCTGTGACGGCTCGGAGCTGCTCTCCAGCAGCAAAACCCCAGAAAAAAAATTTTAAAAAAATTTCAAAAATCTCCCAGTGGCAGCCGCAAGCTTGGGGACCGTCCTCCTGTCCCCCCACACAGCCACCGCTGCCGTGTGCCAGGGCCTCCCTCGGTGCTATTTTCCCCTCTGGCAATAGAACCCGGGACGACACGCGGCCGGTGTCCCTCGGGATGAGCTGGGAAGGGTTTGTCACCCCGCGCTGGGAAGGGTGACGAGCCGGAGGGACGGGCAGGGCTGGTCCTCCTGGGGACTCCCTGGGGCTGGCGTGTGATTTCTCCCCACGTTATCCCCCCAAAACCGCTCCACGGCCGCTGCGGAGCGACAGCCGGCAGGACATGATGCTCGGAGACAGCCCATGGTCCCAGCACCCCATCTCCCTGTCAGAGTGTCTGTCAACCCCTTGGACGGGAGGACAAAGGTGTCCCCAGGCCAGACGTGTCCCCTCGGTGCCCCAGAAGAGGCAGGGGACGAGGATCCCCGTTCTGTCAGCTCCGTGCTGGGGCTGGGGGCTGCGGGAGGGTTCTGTCAGCAGAAGTCACAGCCCCTGGTCCCCTCCTGGCCCACTGCCATCAGATGTCACCCTGCGGCCACCTCGCTGTCACCCTGCAGCCACCTCGCTGGCTTGGTGCTTTGGGGGTTGGAGCTGGAGCCTCCCGAGCAGGGCACGGGGGCTCGGGGACGATGCTCTTCTCCGATGGGAGCTTAACCCCCCCTTATCCACCTTTTCGTGCACCCCAGCAGCGTTCTGCCATTCCGGGAGAGGCAGCCACCCCCAGCACTAGCCAGCCACCCCCCCCACTAGCCAGTACTCCGCTGTGCTCAAATTTACTGACCCACCGGCCCTATTTCCAGCTCCGCTGCAGCTCCCGGTGTCACCAGCGGGAGGGAGGGCCCGTGGGGCAGGAGGGTCCCAGGGGGGTGGGGTGGGGGGACAGCAGAGCTCCGGGGCAGGACCCGCAGTGTCCCCCCGTGTCCGTGCCCCCTGCTCAGCTGGTGGGGGCCTGTGCGGGGGGAGGCTGTCCCCAGCCCCATCCCTGTCCCCATCCCTGTCCCCGTCCCTGGTGCCATCCCCATCCATGTTCCTGTCCCCATCCCCATCTGTCTTTCCATCCCCATCCCTGTCCCTGTCCTTGTTCCCATCCCTGTCCCCATCCCTTTTCCCATTCCGTCCCTGTCCCCATCCCCATCCCTGCCCCAGTCACAGTCCCTGTCCCTTTCCCCGTCCCCATCCCTGCTCCCGTCCCCATCCCTGTCCCCATCCTTGTCCCTGTCCCCATCCGTTTCCCCATCCTCATCCCTACCCCTCTTCCTGTCCCCATCCCTTTTCCCATCCCTGTCCCTGTCCCCGTCCCCATTCCCGTCCATGGCCCACAACCCCCCAGTCAGTGCCAGTCCCTCCACTCCCCATCCCAGTGCTGTGAGCGGGAGCAGCTCCGCTGGGGTCACTCCTGCCCGCTGCTGGGTCCAGGCCCCCCCAGTCCTGCTCCCTGCCCCCGGCCATGCACTGGGGGGGTGTGGGGGGTGGTTTGGCTGCCCAGTGGGGCTCTGGGCACCCCCAGTGCAGGAGCTCTGTGGTGTCACCCCCTGAGTTGTAACATGGGCTGGGGACCCCCCACGGCTGCCTCCCCCCCCCTCCCAACCCACCTTTCCCCAGGGAGGTCCCCAGTTATCCCCATCACCACTCAGCCCCCCTCTCCCAGCCCCTCACCCCCCCTTCGTGGGTGTTTCTGTGGGGCTGGGGGCTCCCGGCGGAATGGAGGATGGGATATGATGGAATTGGGTGGGGTGGGATGGGAGGGGATGGGATGGGAGGGGAGGGGTGGGGTGGGGTGGGGTGGGATGGATGGGATGGGATGGGAGGGGATGGATGGGATGGGATGGGATGGATGGGATGGGATGGATGGGATGGGATGGATGGGATGGGAGGGGATGGGATGGGAGGGGATGGGGTGGAATGGGAAGGGATGGGATGGGGTGGGATGGGAGGGGATGAGTTGGGATGGGATGGGATAGGACAGGAGCAGTGCTGAGCCCATGGGTGGTGGGCAGCGTTGCGGGCAGCATGTTGGCAGGCAGCCCCCTCCCCAGCCCACTGCAGCAGCCGCTGCCTCCTGGCCCAGATCCCTCCCAGCATCTGGCGGCAGCGAGGTCAAACCTCCGCCGGCTGCTGAAGCGCCAGCGCAGACAGGCGAGGCCGAGTGGAGCCGGGTGACCCGGGCAGGTCCCTCCCTCCGGCTGGAAATCACCTTTTCAAGGTACCTCTGTGGCAGAGCCCTCCGCCCCCCCGCCAAACCCTCCTCCTCCTCCTCCACCACCTGCGCCCACGCCGCTCCCCCCTGAGCGCCCCCCGGGCTGTGCGAAGGCTCCCCTTGTGCATTTCTGTCCTCCCTCCTGCATCTCCCCATCCTGAAGTGAATTAATTCTTATCCAAACCGCCCCCCCCGGGTGGCCCCTCCTGCCCGCTGTGGCCAGCCCTTTGCCGGGGGGGGCCAGGGCAGATGTTGCCGGCTGCCGCGCACACGTCGGGCCCCGTGAGCTGCCAGATGCCGGCGCAACCCGGACCCGGGGGGGCCACGGGATGAGGGTTCGGGGAAGGTGCCGCCGGTTCCAGGGGCTCCGTCCCGCCCGGGGCTGAGCCTCTGCCCTGAGCCCCGCCAAGGCGCTGGGGGCTGCGGGGAGCAGCAGGCAGGGAGCCAGGATTACCTCGGGCCCTCTGAGCTCCGTCTCCTCCTTCCCTTCTGGAGCGAGGCAGGCTAAGCCAAATCCCCCGTCACATGGCGGAGCGGCCGAGCCGGGGGATAAGGGCAGGTCAGGAGGTGAACCGGGGGCCGGGGTTTGCCAGCGGGCAGAGGCCTCGGCCCAGCCGTCCCGCCGGGCCTTTCTCCTCGGAGAAGCGAAGCGCGCTCCGCTCCGCTCCGGCCGTAATCCCGGGCACGGGCCGTGACGAGGGCTGGGGCCCCCCCTCGGCACGTAGCCGCGGGGGGGTGGGAAAATGACCCCCCCCAGTTCCATGCGAGCAGCGGTAGCGTGGCGCTTTGCGGCTGCGGCCCTCACCGTGGCCTCGGACACCCCCCCACACCCCCCCCCGGCTTTGGGGGGGCTCTGAGCGACGCCCGCCCGGTGTGTGGGGGCCGGTGACACGGGACGGGGGGGTCCCGCCGAGGTGAGAGACGTGGGGCAACACCCCACTGCCAGCATTTACCCCAAAGGCCAAACCCTTTTCCCCCCCAAATCCTCATGGGCACCCCCCCCTTGCCAGCCTGCCCTGGGGGGGGGTCCCCAGATGGGGCCACCCCTCCTCCGGCCCAGCCTGGGGGGCTCCTCATGTCCCCCCCCGCTGCGCCCCCGAGGTTTAGTGCTAAATCCTCCCCTCTTGTTCCTCACCACCCTCATTCCGTCTGCAGCAAGGCTGCCCGGCAGCGGGGGGGAAACACACAATGTGGGGGTGTCCCCCCCCCTGCGCCTGATGCTCCCATCTGGGCCCGAGTCAGCGGTGATGGACGTGGCCAGACCCCCCCGCCCCGTCCTCTCCCTGTCCCCACGTCACAAGTGGGTTTCCCGCACATGGCTGCAGTCATGGGGGGGGGTGGGGGGGTGGGAGCCGGGGGGGGACACACCCCCCCCAGACTGGCTGAGCCCCACAGACCCCCTGCAGCCCCCACCTGCTGTGGAAAATGGGGGGGAAAGGGCTGGGTTCTGCCCGCCCGTGGCTGTGAGGGTCGGTGGGTCCTGCGCAGCCCCCCCCGGACACCCCCCGCTTCTTCTGGGGTCTCATCACCCCAAAAACCCCACGGGAGTCGGGGGGGTGTCGGAGCGTCCCCGCCCCACCCTTGGGGACCCCCCCTTGGCTGATCGTCACTGTGGGGACCCGCACCCCCAGGAGCACCCCGGGGCTCCACGGACCCCGCCAGCCCCCAGCTGCGCTAATTGGATGCTCATTAACGGGAATTAACGTGCGATGGGTGCCTGGGGAGGGGGGAAATGTGGCTTTGAGCCGGTGTCCCCATCCTGGGGGGGACACGGTGGCTGCAGGGCCCCGGGCAAGTGTCCTGGGGGACCCCCAGTGTGTGTCCTGGGGGACCCTGGGGGGAGGGAGGTTTCCAGCGGGAACTGGGGAAACTGGAAAGGTCAAGGTCATCAAACCAGGGTCGCCGGTCCCCGGGGCTGCGGTCACACCCCCCTCCGCAACCCTGGGGGCACGTGTCACCCCCCTCCTGTCCCCCACGTGTCCCCACAACCCAGCTCATGTCACCCTTGTGCCCCACAGCTGCTCTCATGTCACTGCTGTGTCCCTGCAGACCTGCTCATGTCACCCACGTGTCCCTGTGACCCCACTTGTGCCACCGGCATGTCCCCACAGTCCCACTCGTGTCACTGGCGTGTCCCCACAGCTCTGCTTGTGTCACTGGCGTGTCCCCACAGTCCCACTCGTGTCACTGGAGTGTCCCTGCAACCCTGCTCGTGTCACCCGGGTCCCCACAGCCCTTCTCATGTCACCGCTGTGTCCCCACAGCCCCGTTTGTGTCACTTGTGTCCCCTCAGCCCCACTCATGTCACCGGTGTGTCCCCACAGCTCTGCTCATGTCACTGCTGTGTCCCCGCAGCCCCGCTTGTGTCACCCGCCTGTCCCCTGCTGGGGACGTTTCCAGTGAGGACACTGGTGTGGGGACACCCAGGTGCCTCCAGCCTTCGCGTGGGGACGGCACTGGCGGCGTCGGGGTCCCCAGAAGTGGGATGGAGCTGGGGGGGGTGTGGGGGGGTCCCCACCTTCCCCCCGGGTCCTGGGCACACCCGGAGAGGGTGAACTGAGGCCCCGATAACGCAGCCTCTGCATGGGGGGCTGGGGGACACCACACATCGCACCCCCCCTCGCCCAAGCCATGCTCTGGGGGTTCACCCTGCCCCGTGGGGGGGCCTGGGAGGCGCTGGGGGGGCTGGGGGGTGCGGGGGGGTGCTAGCACTATTTCTTTCAGCTCCTCACTCTGCCCCGTCTCCTTCTGAGCTCTTCACTTCCCCCCTCGCAACTCTAATTATTATTATTTTTTTAATTATCCAGAGCGGGAGGTGGCAGGATGCTGCGGGGGGGGTCTCAGGGGGTGGGGTGGGGGTGCTGGGAGCGGGGATCCCTGAGTGGGCACCCCTGGAGCCGGGAGCGATGAGATGGGAAGGGGGATCCCAGAAATCTGGGTGCTGGTGGGGGCGGGGGGAAAGGTGCCAGGAGCAGGGTCCCAGGAGCGGGGGGTGCTCGAGGAGGACACCCCAGGAGTGAGGAAGGATCTGGGGGTCCCCGGCCCCCCCTGCTCCCCGTCTCGAGGTGGCTCCACCGCTGCGGACTCGTTGGGGCTGGGGAGCCCCGGGGGAGGAGGGGCCGCTCGCCGGGGCGGAGGGCCCCCCCCGATCCTGGGGGGCTCGGTCACTGGTGGGGTGTCAGAACAACCGTGCCGGGGGGGGCTGCGGTACCGACCCCCCCGGATTTCGTTTGATTTCGTTTGATTTTGTTTTATCCGGGCGGGCGGGCCGGGCCCGGGCGGTGGCGGGGGGAGCGGGGGGGGGGGGGGGAGCGCACCCACCCGAGGGGGACCCCTTCGGAGAGTGGGGGCGGCCCGGGGAGGGGTGCCCCCCACCCGGGGAGGGGTGTCCCCCACCCAAGGAAGGGGGTGTGTGTGTCCCTCTCGCCGGCTCCTGGGGCCACGCTGGGCTCCCCGCAACACCGGGCTCCGCAAACGAAACAGCGCGGCGGGGGGGGCGGGGGGGGGCACGTCGGGGCTGGGCACCCCCGGGAGGGTCCCGAGACGAGGGGGAGCCCCCGGGATCCCCTCCCAGCCCCCCCGCTGGGGTCACCCGCAGCAGCCACCGGAGCCCGGGGCGGGCGAAGCCACCGAGGCCACCCGGTCCCCGCTTGTGGCGTCGAGCAGCCCCGCGTGGGCCCCCCGGGGGGGTGGGGGGTGTTCACGGGGGTGTCCACGGGGCAGGGACCCACGTCTGGCCGCGACAAGATGCACCTCAGAGCTGGGGGGAGGGTGGGAAGGGGCACCCACCCCCCGCAGCACCCCGGCGGGGCACCCTGGACGGCGTGTCCGTGCGCCCCCACCCGTGTCTGCGCCCCGTGTCCGGGTGTCCACGCACGGTCCCGCGTGGCTGCACGGGTCGGCGGCGGCCGCCCCTTCTGCCTTAAACCCGGTTAGTAACCAAAACCCGGCCAACCGACCCCAGGTCACCCCGTCGCCCCGCGCCCACGCGCGTTTCTCCCGTGTTCGTGCGCGTTTCCTCGTGTCCCTGCACCTTCCCCCCCCCGACGGACGTTTCCCCCCCCGTAGCCCGGCCCCACGGGCCCGCAGGCCGCCGGCGTGGGCCGTGAGCCCGGGGAAACGCGGCCGCACCGAGACTAGCCGAGCCGAGCTCAGCCCAGCCCAGCTGAGCCGCGCCGAGCCGAGCCGAGCGCAACCAGCCCAGCCCAGCCCGGATCAGACGAGCCGAGCTCAACGGAGCCGAGCCCAGATCAGACGGGCCGAGCCCAGCCGAGCCCAGTCCAGCCCAGCCGAGCCCAGCGGAGCCGAGCCCAATTCAGCCGAGTCGAGCCCAGTCCAACGGAGCCGAGCCCGACTCAGTCCAGCCGAGCCGAACCGAGCCCAGCCCGGCCCAGCATAGCCCAGTCCAGCCCAGCGGAGCCGAGCCCAACTCACACGAGCCGAGCCGAGCCGAGGCGAGTTCAGTCCAGCCCAGCCGAGCCGAGCCCAGCCGAGCCGGGCCTTACCTTCACTCCAGCGAGCCCGGGCAGCTCTGGGCGGCAGGTCGGGCCCCTTCGCCCGGGCATAATACGGGAAAATGAACCAATATTGGGGGTTTTGGCCCCGGAACGGGGTGGGGGGCGGCTCGGGGGCGTCCCGGGGCTCGGCGGGGGCGGCAGCGGGCGAGAGGCCGCTTCAAACGGGGCTGATGCGGGCGAGCGCGGCTCCCCCGGGCCGGGCTTCCCTGGGCTGGGCTCTGCTCCGCACGGCCCACGCCAGAGCGGAAAAATAGCGGTAGGAATAATAATAATAATAATAATAATAATAATAATAATAATAATAATAATAATAATAGAATAAGAGTGAGAAGCATAAGAGTGAGAAGAATGAGAAGAAAAAGAAGAAAAAAAAATTTAACCTCCCCCCAACAACGGTAATAACAACGCCAAACCAAAATCAACATTAATAACGAGATAATAACAATAATAAGCAGCACAATTTTTAAAAATTCTGGCGGTCACTGTTATTATTTATTAGGGTAAGGTCGGTCAGGCAGCGGCCGCTCCGCAGCCCGCGGAGGAGCGCGGAGCTGGGGTGTTTCCCCCCTCCCCGCCGGCTCAGCCCCCCCGCAGCAAAATCCCTCATCGCTGACAGCAGGAGAGGCACGGCGGAACCCGGCAGGACCGGGGAGGGGGCGCGGCGGGGTCTGGGGGCGCCCGGCCTCCACCGGCAGCGGGCAACCGGCAGCCGCCGCCAGCTCCTACCCCGAACCGGCGGCTCCGGCCCCGCAGAGCCGAGGGTGCGGGGGGGGCCCGGCCCTCTGTGTGCCGGCTCCCCGCTCTCCCCCGCCTCTGCCTTTTTCGTTTGCTTTTTTCTTCTTTTTTCCTTCCCCTTTTTTATTTTTTCCTTTTCTTTCCCATTTCCATTTCCTTTTTCCTTTAGTTTTTTCTTTCATTTTATTGTCCCCTTTCATTTTATTTTTCCCCTTCATTTAATTTTTCTCTTTCATTTTATTTCTCCCTTTCCTTTTTCCTTTCATTTTCTCCCTTTCGTTTTATTTCTCCCTTTCCTTTTTCCCCACTCATTTTACTTTCTCCCTTTCATTTTATTTTCTCCTTCATTTTGTTTTCTCCCTTTCATTTAATTTTCTCCCTTTCGTTTTATTCCTCCCTTTCTTTTTCCCCCATTCATTTTCTCTTTTCCCTTTCATTTTATTTCCTCCCTTTCATTTTATTTTTCCTTTCGTGTTACTTTCTCCTTTTATTGTACCGTCTCCTTTTATTTTTGTCCCTTTTACTTTATTTTTTCATTTAATCCGTTCTTACTTGCTCCGCGCTGTTTCGGTTCTTTCAGGGATGGGCACAGGCTGCCGCAGACACAGGGCCCACCCCAGCCCAAGGGCAAATTTGGAGGCCTTGAACTCCCGGTCCCCGCGGCCGGGCTCTGCCCCCGGGGAACCGGGCGGGACCGAGACCCCTCCGGGACCCCCCCGCAGCCCCGGGTGGGTGTCGGGGGGTTTGGGGGCCCCCGGTGTGTCCTTCGCCAGGTCCCGGTCGCTGGGGATTGAGCTCTCGGGGATGTTGGGCTCTCGGCAATTGGATTATCAGCTAATTTATTTATTTTTAATCCACCTTCATTACAACCGCTTCGATTTGAGGGGATTCAAGGCGAGACGAAGAGGGGCGCCGCCCCCCCCCGAGGTGAAGCATCGCCGCCAGTTTCTCGGCGGGTTTTGCCCCGTTGCAGAGAGCGGCGGGACGGAGCCCCCCGGGGTGGGGGTCGCGGGACGGAGCCCCCCCTGACCCCCGGCCTGGGAGGTCGCCCGGGGGCTCGTCCGCTCCGGGGGGGGCCGCGGCTGCCCCGGGGGGAGTTTGGGGTTCCGCCCCCACTGCCCGATGCCGGGGAGGGGGGGGGGCAGTGGGGTAACTCCACAGCGGGGACCCCCGAGCTACCGGGCTGCGGGGCAACGTGGAGAAGAGGAGGGAGGGGGGAGCCCCCCCCCGTCCCCCCGGAGGGGCGCGGGCAGCCCCGGGGCGGGGGGGCGGGCAGAGCCGCCCCGGGTTATCTCTTTATTCGTTTCTATCTCGGTTGGCGATTCTCCGCCGAGACGGGGGTCCTCGCGGGTGAACCCCCCCGAGAGGAGGGACCCCCCCGGCCCGCGGCGGGGGCCGGAGCCGCCGCCCCCGGCCCTGCCCGTACTCCCGGGGCCGGGCAGCCGCCGCCGAGGGGCTCTTTGTTTACCACCCGGTATCACGGAACCGGGAGAGCAGGAAATTGCGTCTGTGCCGTTAATTTAAAATCTCTCCTTCGCCCCCCCCAACCCCCCCATCTCCCCCCCACCCCACCCCCGAGCCGCTCCCCGCCGCGGCGGGGGCTGCGCAGAGGTGGCGGGGGGGGGGGGGGGGCTGAAGGAATAAGGACCCCGACTTCTTCTTCCTCCGCAGCTTTCCCCCCCCCCCCAGGCCTCCCCTTTCTCTCCGCCCCCCCTAAAATCCTCCCCCCCCTATTGATTTCCCCGCACGCGAATCCCAGCGCGGCGACACCCCCCCCCCAAACCGGGACCGTCTCTCCACGGAGGGCAGCGGCCGCGCCTCAAGTTTGCCCGGAGCGAGGTGGAGGTGGGGGGGGGGGGTGTGTGTGGAGGGGGGGGCGCTCAGCCGCCTGTCAAAGTTTTTAACTCCTTTTCCCCCCCTCGCACCCTCTCGGGACGCCCCGACGTGTCCCGCCACTCCCTTGTCCCCGTCCCCACCCCCGGCCGGCGGAGCGGGGAGGAGGAGGAGGAGGATGAAGGGCGGTGGGTGGGGGTGCGCTTTAAATGCCGGCCCCCCCCCTCGGGTGGGAGAGGGCCGGCTCCACCGCGGGGAGAGGCGGGAGCGCGGCGGCCCCGGCCATGGGGGTGAGCTGGGGCGCGGAGCCCCCGGCGCTGCCAGGGCGCTGAGCCCCGGGGGGGGCCGGGGAGGGAGGGAGGGGGGGGCCGGGGAGGGGCGGGGGTCTGGGGAAGGTGGGGGGGGCTCTCCTCCCCCCCCTCCCCGGTCTGGTCTTGCCTCCTCTCTCTCTGTCTCTCTCTCTCGCCGTCTCCCTCCTGATGTTTGATCCCGCCGCGGCGCCCGCAGCGATGAGCGATGGAGGGAGCGAGCCCGGCGGGAGCCCGGTGCTGCCGGCCGAGCCCTCCGCCACCGGGAGGGCCCGGGAGAAGCCGCCGAGCCGGGCGGAGCTGGAGAACGCTCTGCGAGGAGGAGGAGGAGGAGGAGGAAGAGGAGGCGGCGGCCGCGGTGGCTTCAAGGACATCCCGGGAACGTCGGCGGTCAGCCCCGGCTGCTCCACGGAGTGCGCCCCGGCCAGGCAGAGCCCGTCGGGAACCGGCGAGGCGGATTATTGCCGCCGCATCCTGGTGCGAGGTACGGGCAGGGGCCCCCGCGTCCCCCCGCTCCCCGCCGGCTCCCCGCTCCTCGCCCCGGGTGGCAGCGGGATGGGGCATGTGTGTGTCCCCCCCCCTCTCCTCCGGCCCCGCTTCCAGCGCATCCCCGCGCCGCTCCGGGGCTCCGGCCGCTGCGAGCTCCGGCCTCCCGGCCCCGCCGCGGCTGCCCCCGGCTCCGCTCCGTGCGGCGGGGACCGGGCCCGCTCCGCCGGGCAACGGGGCCGGGCTCGGGGCCACCGACCCCCCCCTCGGGGCCGACCGAGCCCCGCCGGGGGGACGCGCGGGCAGCGGGAGAGGGGCGAAAGCACCAGTTTAGCTTTTAAAGCGCTGTCGCAGGAGAAAAGCGTCATGGAGCGGCGGCGAGTTAGGGGCTATTTTTTTTTTATTTTTTTTTTTTAATCTCTCTATAATATCCCTCGGCCGGGGCCGGGGGGCTGCGGCGGGACCCTGAGCCGGTGCATCCCCCCCGCCGCCCGCGCTCAGCCGCCACCGGCTCGCCGGGACCGGGCGGGGTTGTGGCGAACCCCCAGAGTTTGGGGGGTCTCGGCGGGGACGCGGCAGCGCCGGGGGCGGCAGCGCGGCCCCATCCCGGGGGGTGCCCGGGGCGTGCGTGTCCGCTCCCCGAACCGAAGCCGGGCGAAGCTCCGCGGCCGCCCGGGCTCCCGGGGAGCGGGGGGGGGGGGACCTGAGCCGGGTCCCTGCTCGTTCGCCATAAGCGCGGCCTGGCACGGCACGGCTCGGCTGGGCTCGGCTCGGGCACCCCGAGCCTGCGGAGCGGTTGGCCGGGGGGCTGTCAACAGCCCAGTCGTCCACCCGAGCATCTTTCCCGGCTGTCGCGATAGGCGCTTGTCGCCGACAGCCCGGCTGTCGCGGTTCAAACCCTCCCCGGGCACCTCGGCGGGGGGAGCGGGTCCAGGGGTCTCCCCCCGGGGGGTCCCCGGTGGTCGCTGAGCCCCGTCACCGCAGCGCCCGCCGGGGTCAGCCCGGGGTCAGGCCTCCCCTCTGCTCGGCCTTGGCCTTACCGGGGCCGCCCCGACGGGCCCGGGGCCGGGAGCGGGTTGGGGTGGGAGGGGGGGTCTGTCCCCATGCCCGGGGCAGGGTCCCCCCTTCTCCCAGCCCCGGGGACCCTCGCCCAGGAGCGGCCGCTCTCACCATCTTGCTGCAGCCGCCACGGTGCGGACAAAATGGTGGCGGGGAGTAAACGCCGCAAATAAACGGGAACGGAGCCGAAATAAAACGGGGGGGGTGGATGGGGGGACGCGGTGGGGTTCACCTGGTCTGCAGGGCCACGGGGGCCACTGGCTCCCAGCCCTGCCCTGGCCGGGGGGCCAGTTCCCGGGGAAGGGGTCGGTGCCAAGCACCAGCCGGTACCAGGGAAGTGCCTCTGGGTTAATTTTATTATTTTTTTTTCCGCAGCAAAATGAGGGGTTTTAAAAATTTTTATGTATTTCTCCATTTCAAAATATTTTTAATTTTCCCCCAGGTGCTGGGGACGGCTCTCCCCCACCTCGCTGCCAGCCCTGGGGGAAGGGGCCGCCTCTCCCCTCGCTGCCCCAGTTCATCCCCAGCGCACGCCCGCGGTGTCTTTGGGGGGGCTGAGGCTTTCGGGGGGAGCCTGTTGGGAAGCGCGGGGGTTCTCCGTGCCCAGCCCGATGTTCTCCCGGGGGGCTCGGCCTGGTCACCACCGGGACCGGGGTCCAGCCCTGCGGGACGGAGCCCCCGGCCGCGGTGACTGGGCGGCTTCCCCGGCAGGAGGGTGACGGTGACCCCCCGGCCATCCCCGGCTCATTGGGGCTGGCGGGCGCTGTTGGGGTGCGGGCACGGTCTGGGGGTGCTGAGCGGCAGCGGGTCGGCCCTTACTGGGGATTAACGGGGTAAAGACTCGCCGGAGGAGCCGGGCAGGTCCCGCTTGGCAGCGTGAGGGCTGGAAGGGGAGCGGGGCAGATATCGGGGTGCTCACTCCCCTCCTTCCTGTCGCCTCCTTGGGGATTTTCCAGCGCTGCACTTGGGCGGATTTAGGGGGACCTCGGTGCTGTTTGGGGTGCACTGAGACGGCCTGCAGGCTCCTGTGCCCCCCCAAAGCGTGCCGCCATGGCCACGCCACCCCGCGGCACGCAGAGCGGGTGTGTACGAGGGCGGGGGCGCACCCCAGAAATGTCCCGGCAGCTGTGTGGGTGCAGAACCCCCCGTAAGTAACACGGGGGTGGGAACGGCGCGGCCCTGGGTGTATGGGGGGGCCTCGGTGGGTGCTGGGCTCCGCGGCCTGTCTCGGGTCTGCGCCGCAAAATCACAGGTTAGCAGCTTGGGGGGGTTGGTACCCCAAAACCTGCTGGTCTTCCCTCCTGCTCCCCGGCTCCGTCTGCGTGTCCTGCCTCGTCGGATTTAGCTGCTGAGGCAGAGGAGAGGTTGGTCCCCTCCGTCCCAGACCGGTTTTGGGGGGGTTTCAGTCCCAGAGCTTGTCCTGAGGCTGAAGGCCGCTGAAAAACCCTGCGGGACCTGGGGGGTGTTGGCGGTCTGGGATTTGGGCGGGGGGGGTTCCTCAGGGAGGATGGTGCTGTGCCCTCCTGCCACGGGTGGAGGGGGGATGGCGTGAGCCCCCCAGAACCTCCACGGACAGGCAGCGGGGAAGGTCTGTGGGGTGCAATCCCTCTGGGGATGTGCCCAAGTTGCTCCCCCCCGCCCCTCGCGCCAGCTGCTGGGGGGAAAAAACAATAACTAACCCCCATCACGATGCCGGCAGCACCGTCTGGAGCGGGGGGGGGTGTGGAGGGGCAGATACTCGCAGCTGTGGCTGGCAAGTGCGAGCGGCTCTTGGCCGCTTCGGGGAACCGCGGTGCCGGTGGCTCAGGCTTCATCCCCGCGAACGCTCTTTCCCTGGCAAAATGGTTCCCAGGCCGGAGTCGCGATTGCACGAATCCGCTCCACCTACACCCCCTTTCCCTTTCCTTGGCCACCCGTGGAGTTTGGGGGTGCGGGTCAGACCCTCTCCCACCCCGGCCCTGCCGAGATGGGGTCTCTGCCAGGTACCGAAACGCTTTGGGGTCGGGGTCCCTCTCCAGAGTCTGCGCTTGCTCCTCGCCTCCGCAGTCCCCGCGCCAGCTCCATCACCCCTTCCCAGGCTCTCCTCACCATTTTCCCTCCTTCCTGCCCCAGCAATTTTATAATCCTTTCACGCCTGAGTCAGCCGGAAAGAGAAAAAGCAACTTACCTCCAGCCAGGGCTGCCGGGGACCTCGGGTCCCTCCGGGCACGGAGCCGGCCGGGTCTGGAAGCAGGGCCTGGAACCGGGGCTACTTGCCCAGGGTGGCTTCTGTGGCTGGTATTTAACTTGTAGGAAAGCCACTGGGCAGAAACAGGGAGCTCTGCAGCCAGGACTCACCCAGACCGGGCTCACCCAGACCTGGCTTTGTGCTGTGCTTAAGGAGAACTGGGCACATGGAACAAGGAGCACGAGGGGTTCGGGGTCTGGCGGGAGCCTGGCGGGCAACTTCCAAAGCTCCTTTTTAATGCCTGTGGCACACAGAGCCCCTCGGACACGTCCCCGCCTGCGGAGCAGGGACAAACTTCCCGTCACCTTGGGGCTCCCGGGATTTTTCCGGGAAAACTCATCCTTTGTCAGTGGAAAGTAAAGCCGTGGCTCCACAGGCGGCGTCCCGCGGCGTGGAAGGGGCTGACGTGGGAGCTAAACCCTCCGGCTTTTGTTTCCACCCCCGCCCCGGCCAAGCCGCGAGCAGCGACCTCCTGAAATCCGCTGCCCTGAGCGGCTCGGGGCGTGCGGCGCTTCCCAAACTTGTCCTTTCGGAGAGAACTGCCCCAAAGCAGGAGCTGCTGCTCTTCGAGAAAATGTCTTCCTTTGGTGCGAATAAGTCTGGAAAGAAGGGGATTGTAACGGAGATAAAATTTTTCCAGTATTCCCAAGGAAGGGCAGAAATGAAAAATAAAATATCTTTCTAATTAAAAAAAAAAAATAATTTGAACTCTTCCTTGGTATAGAACTCTTTTCTGCTTCTGGCTTTCAGCAACTATTATTTCTGTGATTAAACACTCTGCTTTCCTTAAAGACTTTTTTTGTTTCTATTTATCTCTTAAAAAAAAAAAAAAAAGAGGAAGCCTTGTTGCTGTTTCTTGGAAACTTGCAGCGTTTGGGGCCGGACGGGACAATGGGAATATGGGCTGCCGCCTCTTTTAGCCACAGCTTGGGGGATTTTCAGGGTTATTTCTGCCACGAGCCCCCCCCCGGCGGGCACCGGTTGCAGCTGGTGTTTAATTCTGCTTTTCGTCCACAAGTCACTGGCCCTTTGGACCAGTTTCCCCAGTCTCTTTCCTCCCCAGCCGCGTTGTTTCGGTTTGTGGTTTGGTTTTGGTTTTTTAATTTTTCCTGACGGCTCTTCTCCCCGCTTCCCTCCCAGATGCCAAAGGGACGATCCGGGAGATTGTGCTCCCCAAGGGCCTGGACCTGGACCGGCCCAAGCGGACGCGAACGTCCTTCACGGCGGAGCAGCTCTATCGCCTGGAGCTGGAGTTCCAGCGCTGCCAGTACGTGGTGGGCCGGGAGCGGACGGAGCTAGCGCGCCAGCTCAACCTCTCCGAGACCCAGGTGAGGCTCCTCCGCCACGGGCACGTCCCTGGGGCCTCGTGGCGTGGCCACTGGCAGGCCCGCGATGGCCACCGGCGTGGTGGGGGTGGGCGAGCGCGGTCCTGGGGGGCACCCCCTAATGCGGCGGGAGGTGCTGGCTGGTGGCGAGCCGGGGGACGCGTGCGTGGTGCTGCGGGCAGTGGCTTTCCCCCACCCCTTTGTTGTGAATTTTGGGGTTTAGGGGTTTGGGGGGGGCGAGGGGAAGCCCTGAGTGGGGTCCGCAGGGACCCCCGTGGCCACGGCGCTGCTCCCCCGTGGGCAGCACCCCCTGATTTCCCCCCCCCCCTAGCAAAATAGGGTCGAGAAAAGAGCAGGGGGGTGTTGGCAAGGAGCCGGGGTCCTTCTGGCAGCACCCAGGTGGGTGAGCACAGGGGGGGCAGCACCGTGGGTGCTGTCGGGATGGGGCTGTGGACGGGCTGGATGGATCCTGCACCCCGCCGCTCCCCCCCGCCTCCTTCTCCGCAGCCTCTGGCTGCGCTCTCCCGCTCCCAACGGGGTGGGGGGACTGTCCCCACAGACTGGGGGACCCCCCCGAGCTGTAGCATGGTCCGGGCAGCTCTTCGCCATCCCCCCCTCGCTTGCCACACCGTGCCCTGTGCGGAGCTTCGCCGGTGGGGAGGGATTGGGGATTTTCCCGGAGCTGGGCTGCATGGACACGGGTTGTTGGGGAGTTGGTGTTGATGTCTGCTAAGCAAAAAGTGCATTTGCTGGGGTTGTGATGGTTTCTGCTTGGAAATTTATACAGAAATAGTAAAAATAATAAAATTAACGGAGATTGTAGTGTAAAACAGCACAGCTGGGAGCTACAGAAAAAAACCCGTCAGCCCAGCCCGCGCCATCTCTGGCCACTAAAAGGCAGGTTTGGAGGCAGCTACACGGTTTCATCAATTCAGATAGGAAATAATTTCAATTTTTCCAAACCTCTTGTGAAAAAAACCCAGCCAGACCCCGGATTCAGGTCCCCCCTGGTTTTGGGGAGACCCTGTTGCTCCGTGGTGCTTCCACACTCGCTGCGGGGTCCTGCGAGGGGGGCAGAGCCTTAGCACGTACAAAACAGTTACTCTTGGCTCTTTTGGTGGTTATTTTTTTGGTGAGGAGCAGGTTTCTGTCTGTGAGATCCGTGCAAGGAGGTGCTGGCGTGCTGCAGGGTTCTAAAAGTTTTTGGGGGGCTCTTGGTGAGCTGGGCGCTGCATGGGGGGGTCCATCTTCCCGGGCTCCCTGCCGAAGCCCTGGTCCCGGTGTCACCTTCCCGTAGCTGGGAGGGATACAGGTGGCCTTGGCCTTGGCCGTGGCACGCTGAGGGATGAGCTTGGGGGAGTGGGGGCCGAGTGGGGGGCTGGCTGCCACAGCCGGGGGCCGGGAGGGCGCAGCCTCTCCGTAGGGATTAATTTTTGCTTATTTACCGCTTGCTTGGTGTCTCATTGCTGCCTTCATCACTCAGTGAGAGAATTCACACCCCGTAGGCCACGGCTGTCTCTTCTCCTCCTCTCCTCTCCCTCCCGCATCCTCTTTTTCCCATCTCTCTCCTTCATCTCTGTCTTTTTTAATCCCTTTCTGTGCTTTTTCACAACGTTTCCTTCCCTGCAGCAAACTCCCAGTTGTACCTTCCCAGCTCCCCCGCTGCCACCCGTCCCTCCCCAGCCACCACCCTGCCCAGGGGGGACACTGCCAGGCTCCCTGCCCAGCTCCCTCCTCTCATTACTGGGGTGCAGGTCCCCCCGGGTCGTGGTTTCAGGCTCTCTGCACACTCAGGCGTCACCCCCCCGTGCCACACTCTCGCCGTTCGTGGCCGGGAGGTCCCCCGCGGGTCGTTGCGAGAGCTGGTGGCTGAAGGGTTTTCCAGGAATCCTTCGATTTTAGGGTATCGCCTGGCTCCGTGCAGTGTGCGGGTCTGCTCGGGATGTGGCCTGGAGGCCGGAGGGTCACCACAGCCACTCCCGGCCCCTCTGTGCCCATCACCTCAGAGACAAATCCAGCATTTCCAACAATCAGCCCATTTTTGGTACTTTTGGTCATTTTTTTCCTCCCAGCGTTACCCAGGAGCAGATCCCAGGACTTAGTTCACGGTAAAATTGCTCCATCTAATGTTTTGTCAGGGGGTTCCCAACCGGCAGCATCTCGTGGCTTTTTCTGGGCTGATATTTTTGGTGTCTGGGCCGGTGGGACGGATCCTTTCCACCCCTTGCTGGGTTATAGCTCCGTTTCAAGATTAGGAAACCTGCCCCCCCGCCAGCTGCTCCCGACTTTGCTCTCTGCCGGGACCCCTGGACACGATGGGACCCCACGGGATGGGTGAGCAAATTTGGGGGTGGCACGAAGGAAGGGGCAGCCCAGGAGGGTTTTTTTGTGCCTGTGACTATTCAAGGGGGGGGAAGAATGATTCGCCTCTGCTCCGCTGCGAGGAGAGAGTGGTGCAAACAGCGTGATGAGATCGGAAGAGACACGATGTCGTCGCAGCTGGAGAGCTGCGACCAAGCGTCCCCGTAAGTGGATCCGCTGATCAGGCTGAGAAATCCTGCTGGAGGAGGAAAAAAAAAAAAATCAAACCCAAACCCCTCTTTTAGGCTCTTATTTTACTTTCCCAGCATCTGATCCTGGGTTTTGACAGTCTTAGAGGCTGCCGCTGCCCTGGCAGGGGTGCCAGAACCATCCAGAATGACCTGAGGGACCTTCTTGCTTTCTTGTCTCTGGCCCCTGCGCCAGGGAGGGGGGATCACTCGGGATAAATGGGGGGGTCACTCAGAGGAGAGGGGGGCTCGCCCAGGCTCCAGCACATGCCACCGACCTCGCTGTCCCTCCGGAGCCAGCCCCACGCCTTGTCCCCGTGTCTGGCGCGGCTCAGCCTGCCACGCTGAAGGGACGCGGCGGGGGGGGAGTTTCAGAACCACCACGCTCAGGTGAGGATGAGGAGGCTGCTTCCACCTGCCCCGGCTCTCTCCAGCCCGTGGAATTCACCTTGTGTCGTTCCGCCTCCCGCCCCGCCCAGGGAGCCGTGTCCCTGTTCTGCCTCATCGGGAGCTACTCAGGCTTCAGCCCCTTTGTGCTTTTTTTCCTAATTAATCCATGGATGGGGTTAGCGTTAAACGAGTTTAATTAGCCGGTAGAATATTTTTATTAACTTGTCAAGCAGCTGCTGCATCCCCACTGAGCTCTCACCCCTCAAAATCCCGCTTTGAGCTGGGAGCATCCCGCATCCCCGCAGCTGGATTTCCTCAAGCAACGCATCCCCGGGCATTATTAGGGGAATAGTGCCCCTTTTTCCTGGCGTTGAGGGTTAGCAAAAGGTGGAGAGGCAGAAGGGCCGCGGGGGGACGGCGGAGGGAGGATAATTCCCACAAATCCCCCAGCAGGATGGGATGGGCTGTCCGAGGGGATTTGCCTGGGCCAGGAGGCTTTGCCCTCTGGGTCAGGAGTTCAGTGCCAGGCTCAGGGTGGGGTGACCTGGGGTATTTGCCAGCTCTCCCTGCCCTCGTTAGAGCGAGGGCGGGCGAGAGGCCGCACTCACATCTTACAAGGAACCCTTTTGTGAGGGCCGGGACACCCAGGAGGTCAGGATGGGGCTGGTTGTTCCCCACGCAGCTCTGAGCTTTGTCCCTCTGCTCAGAGGCAGCTCAGCCCATCCCAAAGGTGGGAGCGCTGGGGGACGGGGGTGTCCCCAGTCGAGGAGGCTGTGCCCGGGAGCGTTCCCCCCCGCCCTCAGACCAACACACACCCAGGTTGAGCTTTCGGGCTCCTCGCCTCCCACATCCTCCTCGGGACAAACTCCTGCAGCTCCGTCAGCGCCGGTGATACCCCCTGAGCACCCTGAGCTTTCAGGCTCTGATCCCCCCTCCTCGCCCCGACGTGGAGCAAAATACATGTGAGAAAGCAGCTGAGCCAGGGAGGGAGCAGGCAGGTCCAGTTACAGCCCAGCAGTTAAGATGATGCCGTTAAAAATTCATCACACCTCGAGTCATTGACAACTATCAGCCAGAGAACAAGGGTCGGTGCCGGGAGACTTGCAGGAAAGTTGGGGTCTGGGGGGGGTGGGTGGGTGTGTGAGAGTCCTCCAGAGCCTGGCACTGCCGGGAGCTGGGGCTGGGGCTTCCCCAGGGCACCAGAGGCGGGGAACACACCCCTTGTCCTCGGGGCCTCCGCAGTCCTCAGGGTACGGGGAAGCTGAATTTTCAGGGCTTTGTTGGAAAATCCCTTTTCTACACTGTGTAGAAAACAGGAGGGGCATAGCCAAGTATGTTCTTTCCTGAGGAGGCCTCTGCCCTTCCTCCTCTCCATCCTTCCTCCTCTCCATCCCTCCACCGCTCTCTGCCACGCACAGGAAAACATTCTCTAACATTTTCTGGGGTTCACGTTGCCTCCACAGAGCCACATCTGTGGCCTCGCTGTTCCGTGCCGCAGGTACTCACCCTGACCCTTCTCCCATGGGTCACTGCCCTGTGGGGAATATTTTCTCCCCTCTGCTGGGGGAATTGGGTTGGGGGGCCCCATCCTAATGCAGCCCGGATTGTGGGGTGCTGTTCCCAGCTGGGTGCTCCTCTCCAACCCCCTGGGATGCTTTTTCTGGGTGGGTTGAACTAACCAACAAAGCAGAAGGGTGCCCTGTTTTCCTGGGGTGGTTCTCTGCCAGAATGGGCCTGACCCTCCTCTTCCAGGGAGCTGGGGGGCTCTGGGGTGGCGCGGGGGCTCTGGGGATGGCAGGGTGGGGAGGTGGGCTCCGAGTAGCCTGAGCCGTCCTGTATTTAATGACTCCCAGGGTGAATCCAAGATGCTGAAGGTTTCTGGCCAGGCAGGGAGGAGGTTCTGGGGGTCCTGGTGCAGGATGTGGCCACTGGAGGTGCCCAGGGCCACGCTGGGAGAAACTGGGCATCTCCAGTAACTTCTGGGTCCCCTTCCCACACGCCAGCCCTTAAAGCTGTTCATGTGGACCAGCTAATCCCGTCCCCTCCCCGTGGTGGGGTTTACCCCGCGGCCGCGGGGCCCTGGGCTGGTGGCGAGAAATCTGTGTCATAACCAGGTACCACGGAGAGGCAGGACCAGGCTGGCACAGCCCGGCCCCAGCCCCCCGCCTGCCTTCAAAATACACCTTTTTTTGGTGTTTTGCTTCCCAAAACAGCGGGGAGCTGGGGAAGCGGGTTTGGGCAATGAGCGCTGGCTTCTTGGTGGGGGATTGGAGAACATTAGGAAAGGAGCAGCTCTTCTCAGGGGGGAACAAGGGAACCCTCCGGAATTCGGGGTTTTCTACGGGGGAGCTGCTCCTAGGGCGAAGTAGATAACCCAAAATATCTGGGTACCTCTGCAGTTCCCCGAGCGTGGCTGGCGTTAGGTAAAATGGCTCGTGCGAGTAAAAGGGAAATAATTACTTGAGGTTTTTTACCGTTGAGCATTTTCAATGGGAAACGCCCGCGTGGTGAAAAACAATTTCAGGATTTGCGACTGAAAATTTCAGCTGGAAATGTTGCGAGAGGGCTGGGCGCTTCCAGGGCGATCTCTTCCTCGGCGTACTCCGTAAGGGAAATTATTTCCTAAAAATGACGCTTTCCGAAGGGAATCGGCGCTGGTGACAGTTTTGGATCCAGCTCCGCTGCTGGGGCAGGACCCCCAGACGTGATGGCCCTGCCATCCCCCCCCCGCACCCCCCTGGCCGGGTGCTCCCACCTCCCCAGTGATGTTTTGTTTTCCACTGGGAAAAAAAAATCCTGGCTGCTCCTGTGTGTGGATAACAGGAGGGTTAAACACCACATCCCCGCGGATATTTTCACCTTGGTGTTGTGTGAGGGGATGTGACCACGGCGACAGCGCTGCTGTGTCACACGGATCCCCCCCTGGCCACCCAAATTGGGTGCCCGTGGCCCAAAGGTCACGGGGGGCTCTGCTGTGGGTGACAGCACCCGGCACCCCCACGCCGCAGCCGGTCCTGGGCAAATCCTGCTGGGTGTTGGATGGCCGGGGAGGGCTGCCCGGTGCCGGGGGTGTCTCCCACCCCCAGGCAGCACTTTCTGAAACCCCAATAAATGGGGGAAATCGTCCATCAGCCTTTGCTGGTACCTCCGAGAGGACGGGGGGTTGCCAGACCTGCCCGCAGAGCCCAGCCCCGTCCCTCCCTGCTCCGTCATCTCGCTGCCAAAAGGGCCTGGGAACAGAAGGTTCCGGCAAGCAGAAAATATCCTGAATTTCGGAGCAAAAGCAGGCCGAGGGCTCGCTTCTGGCGGGAGGTGTGGCCCAGCGACAGGGCCAGGGGCTGCTCTGCGGCCGGGTCACGGCGGCTCGGCGTCGGCTGTCCTTGGTGCGGCTGGAAACGTGGCCCCAGCGCGTCTCCCCCGGGCTGTGGCGGAGGGTTTTGGGGGTGTGTGGCAGAGCCGGGGTGGCCCCAGATGTTATCAGGGTGCTGAGGAGCTGGAGGAGAAGCCGAGGGGCGAGTTTATCCCCGGTCCCCAGGTGGCCGGGGAGAGGCGGCTGGGTCACGCAGCCGCTGCGCCGTTACGAAACCTCAGGGCGCTTTGGGCAAGGAGCCCACCGGCTTACGCAACGCCGGGGGCCTCGACGGCCCCACAAGCCCTCGGGATGGAGGAGGAGGAGGAGGAGGAAGGGTCACCGTGGTGCCGTGGGGTGCCGGCGGTGCGGTGTGCTGGCTCCCACCTTCGCCCGTGCACGCGGCGGATGGTGTCGGGGAGCTAATCCCGGGGTTGGGAGATGGGCCCAGCCGGAGCTATGAATAGTCGCGGATGGGCGACGTGCCGGAGGCGCGCACGGCGCGGGACGCGTGACGGCGGCGTCGGGGTCAGCGCCGGGGCAGGGCTGCCAAATCATAAACACCCTGAAAAAACCCAACTGACGCGTTCCCCCGGCCTTGCCCGCGCGGGTGCTGGGCTGCGGGTCTCCTGCTTGGGCGAGGATGAGGATGGGCCCGTTTGGCTGCCGAGCGCAGGGAGGCCGAGCGGGTCGGGTGTTTTGGGGGGCTGTGGGGGGTTTAACGAGCAGGTGGGCTGTGGCTGGGGGGGCAGCGATGGGGCTGCGGGCTCCTGCTGGCAAACTGGGGTGGCCCAGGAGCCACGTCCCACCGCTGGTGGGCCGCGAGCCGGCAAAACGCGTCGGTTGTGCGCAGGAGGATGTGGAAAATAAGACCTAGAGAAGAAGGGAGGGCGATTCCCGGCGCCCGTGGGCGCATCCTGCTCCGCAGGGACGGGAGCGGGGAGCGCGCTGGGATGGAGGAGCGGAGCTGGGGCCGAGCCAGGCGGTTACTGGGCTGATCCCGGCGATGGGTTCCCTCTCCGGGAAGCTCGGCCGAGGGCATCCATCGGGATTAACCGCTTGGAAAGAATTTGTTTTGGAGCTGGGAGGTGTTGGGTGGAGGGTAGGGGGGGAGCAGTGTCTCAGCGCCGGGCAGCAGCAGCGGGTCGGGCTCCTGGAGCCGGGTCCTGGAGGATGAATCCTTCCCGCGGGGAGGGAAACCACGGGCCGAGAGAGCCCCGGCGGGAGGGGAGGGCGGCGGGTGCGGCTGTGGGACCCCCGGCAGCAACTTCCGCGTGTGGTGGGCACTGGGGGGGGCGTGTGTGCTTAAAGTAAAGCAATCTGAGATAATGTTTTAAAACCACAAATGAATAGAATAGAATAGAATAGAATAGAATAGAATAGAATAGAACTAAACCAAAATAAAACCAAATAATAGAAAATAAAATAAAAGAAATCAGAATAGAATAGAATAGAATAGAATAGAATAGAATAGAATAGAATAGAATAGAATAGGATAGAATAGGATAGGATAGGATAGAATAGAATAGGATAGAACTAAACCAAAATAAAACAGAATAATAGAAAATAAAATAAAATAAATCAGAATAGAATAGAATAGAATAGAAATAAAGCAAAATAAAACAGAATAATAGAAAATAAAATAAATAAAACAAAATATACCAAAACAGAATGGAATGGAATAAATAGATTAACCCAAACCAAAATAAAAGAGAATAAGAGAAAAAGAAATTAAAATAAACCAAAATAGAATAGAATGAAAGAAAATTAACTAAACTAAACCAGAATAAAACAGAATAATAGAAAATGAAATGAAATGAAAATAAACCAGAGTAGAATAGAATAGAATAGAATAACTAGAATGGAATAGAACTGAACTAAACCAAAATAAAACAGAATCGTAGAAAATAAAATAAAATAGAATAAATGAAAATAAAATAAAATAGAATAAAATAAAACATAAAAGACCCCCCCAGCTGCCCGAGTCAGACCGCCACAGGCCCGGGGGGGCTCGGCGGGGGGTGCAGGGCCTCCCGCCGGGCTCTCCGAGGGCTCCATGTCCCGCGCCCGGGTTTCCAGGCCGGCCGGTGGCCCCGGGGCCGCTCCCGCTGCCCTGGAAGCTGCCTGGGAGCGGCGGGAATTGCAGATTTTTCTTCCCGGCAGGGATCAGGGCGGTGTCTGCTGTGGTGGCAGCGTTGCCCCTGGTGCTGCTTTGTGCGAGCGGGCAGGAACAGGCCAGGAGAAAGTTTTTTGGGGAAGAAGGAAAAAGGTAAATATTTATATAGTAATAAATGTATTTTTTATATATATATAAAAATATATTCAACCTTTACATCCGTGCTCCGGAGCTGCTGCACCGTGCTGCCAGCTGCCCTGAGACCTTTCTCCCGGCAGCCTGGGATTTGTTGGCTCTGATTCCTCTTTCCCTCCCTCCCTGTAAAAGGGAACGTGGTGGGAACCTCCCGCGGAGCCACGGCTGCACCCACAGCCCCGGGGCTGAGCCCCCCCGTGCCACCGGGTGCCAAAGGGGTGAGGGGCTCCGTGGTGCCGCGGGGGACGGGCGCTGGCTGGTTTTCGCACCTCGCACTGGGAAGCACCCCCTGACACGGGTGGGCAGCGGGTCTCAACCTTCCAGATTGCTTTTCCACCCAACAGACAGTTGAGGTCTCTTGGCCGCCAGCAAGGGGAGGGTTGACCTTGCTCCAAGCAATAGGGACCTTCAGCTTCGAATGTGGCAAAGACAAAAATCTTGCGTGGGAGACAGTGAAAGGGTGTCTGGGTGCTGTTTTATTGTGCGCTGAGGGCTGTTGGAATGAGTCCTGAAGGCGCTGGGTGACTCTGCCAGTCTGGGACCAGCTGTTACGGCACTGGGGTTATCTCCTTCCCTTTCTGCTGGTTGTTGTTGCGGTTCTTGCTCTGGTAGCACCTGCGGGTCCTGCAGGGGTGGGACCCACCGCTCTCTGGTAGCACCTATGGGTCCTGGGGGAGGTGGGACCCACCACGTCAGGACTCGGACACTGAAGCAGAAACGCTGCCGTCCCCAGGGAACACGTTTCCATGCAGGGTTGGGCAGAAGACAGAGGGGTGAGAGGTACCAGCATCCTGTTTGGTTGGTGTCGGAGGTGGGAACTGCCCAAGGGCCAACTTGTGGACCTTCTCTTGCACCTATAACGTGGCAGGCTTAGACCTGGGTAAGTCTCTGAGGAAGACAACACGCTTTTTGAACCCTCTGGTTAGAGTCTCGGCTGCGGAAGCCACCTCTCCTCCAGAACCACCGGGGTGCTGCCTCTAGGCGTCTCATGGCCAAGCCCCACCGCGCTCAGGGCTCGACGCGTTCATGCCGTTATCAGAGCGGGGAGAGCGCGGAGACACGACCACATCTGTCATGTGTGACCCAAACCCTGCCAGTTCAAGGTGGGTGGTGGTGGCAGGAGACCTGCAGCCCCCTTGTGCCTCCCTGGCGAGCACGCACGTGGCTGGTGGACGGGCTGAGATCTCCGCCCTGGATTTTTTATGGAACCATCCAGCCTAGGACAGAACAGACTCCCCTGCTTGATTTTTGTGCTGCAGGACCTAGAGAAGTCATGTGCTTCCAGGCTCAAATGGTCTCGAAAGACCTTTCTGATCAGCTCATAGGACTTTCCTCCTCACTCTAGTTGACCCAGGACACATCTTTTAGGAAAACCAGACAGCTCGGCGCCATGGCGAGTGCGCTCCTGCCGGGGGAACGGTGCTCCAGGGTGGGTCTCTGCATGGCCCACTGGCACCATCTCCGAGTCTGCCCAGGGATCACGTCCTACCTCTGCCCACTCTGCTGTGAAGCCCCCAGCTCTTACCAGTCCCTCTGCTGCGGAAGAGACGGAGCAAAGCAGAATCTCCAGATCCAGAAGAACACGAGGGGTTTTGTCCCGAGATCCCTCCAGCCGGTCACTTCCCTTGTGGCAGGGTGGACGCTCGGCCTGGCCGCTGCACTTGGTTGGATACCCAGTGCGGAGACGCCGTCTTCAAACACTTATACGCCTGCAGATCGTGCTTATCCTCACACCTCCGGCTCTGGGCCATTCCGTGCATGCCGCGTCTCCCAGGGCTTTCAGAGGCGCCTCCTCCCCGTCCCTCTGAGAGTCACCGTCCTTCTCTGGTGCACGCATGAGCTCTTTGGGGACATTCCAACACACGCTGTCGTCTCTCTGTCTGCATCCAGCCTTGGCCTGACTGGTCCGGCACATGTGGTCCTGGATCCCGCAGCCGCCAGGAGCCGTGAGCTCTTCCTGGGATGCCTCTGGGGCCACGGGAGGCTTCTCCCTCCCCGCCATGCCCCCCCCAGCTGTCCCCCAGAGTCACACGTCTGGGAATTGGCCTTTCCCTCCGTTCCTAGGGAAGGGGTCTCTTTGCTCTCACTTCCTTCTTCGCACCCCCCAGTCTGGGGGGAGCTGGAGGGGGCTGGTTTCCTCCCACAGCCAAACAGAATATTGCGCCCAGGGCTACCTTACCTCCTCGTAGGTGCTGGAGATGTGGTGCCCACTGGGGATGGGCCAGCGTGGTCCTCCCTGCCCTTCCTCCAGGCCAGACAAGGGATCCTCGCCATGTCACAGGCACGTGCCGGCTCACCCGGTAACTTGGACGAGGAAGAAAAACACTTCTTTAGAGAAGGAAATGAAGCCAAAGCAGACTTTTGGCAAAACACTTGCTGTGGTGGCTGATGGGGCATTGTGGATGGAACCGGAGCAAAAGATGAGTAGGGAACTGGCAGTAAAGTGTAATCGAGGGGAGATGGAGGAGGATATTGTGAGAGACAAAGGATCGAGGCTGGAGGGAAATTACCCACGGACTTGTCAAGGGCTGCATCTGGCTGAGCTTATTTACATCTCCAGTGATAGGAACTCAGGGCTTGATCATAATGGAGGATGAAAAGGACATGGATCTACTAATTAATGACAAGCAGTATATGGTCTTTAGCCGTGAAGGCAGATGTGATCCTGCTCATCTGATATGTGGCCGGTGCAGTTGGGGAAGAGCTCGTGCCGGTCTACGAGGCACGAGGAAACCTTGTTTAGCCTGGCACCTTCAGCTTGGGTCGTGGTGTTCAAGTGTGATGGACGCTGAGAGGAACCGCAGAGGTGGGGCGAGGACGGGGGAACCACCTGCAAGAGCCTCAGGCATAGAATGAAGGCAGGAGGGCTACAGAAAGCGTCCAGATAGACCTGTCAGTGGAGGTGCAGTCATCGCTGCGGGCATGGCCAACCCTTGGGAGGGCGTTGGAGTGGAGGATGTCCAGCTGGGAGTGAGGAGGTGCTCTGACCATCTCCCAGCAGCAGCACTGGGAAGGAGGAAGCCAACGGGTCCTGCAGACCATATTGCCACCCTTTCCCAGCTGACCCCCACGTTGAGATGTTTGAGACCGGTGTCACCTCCACCCTTTCTCTCTCCTTCCCTTCAGCGTTTCCCCTCACGTCCCCGGTGGTGTGGAACTGGGTTTCAGCACCAGAAATTCCTCCTCCTCATCAATACCTGCTTCAGTTTATATCGATCTATTTATTGGGCTTGCCCAGCTGTCTTGCCCTTAATTGTTGGTGTTCTGCTGCCCCTGGGAGGTTCCTCCCCAGCTGCCCAAGGCGAAGCAACAGCACAGAACAAAAGCCAAAACACCCAGGAAAAATGAGCTGCTGTGGGAAGCCGGAGGCAGAATCCAACTGACCCCTGGAGACCCCGGCCCTTTGCTTTTATTGAGCTGGGTTTGTTTTTCATGACCTGTAGAAGACAACCAGAACGTAAGAGCTGACCTGAGGGGACACCAGGGCTGAGGAGCTTCTCTCTGCTGGTGGCCAGTGGTGGATGAGTAGAGAAAACACTCTTTGGGGGGTAGAGTGGTCCTGCCCTTGCCATGTCTTTCCAGCTGCTGGCGTCTCGGGGAGCGCTCACCACGAGGAGGCACTCAGACCGTCGTGGTACGTCTTGATAAATCTGTTCTCCTGCATTTTTTGGGGGGTCCCTTCTGCAACCCTCTTGCATTTTGGCTTCCAGGGTGCCCTGTGGCAGGGTCTAACACCGTCTGTGCTGCCCAGAGAGGCTCTGCCTCCTCCCTTGCTCGGTTCCCTGGTGACCACACCTGATGTCTCCTAGTCCTTAGGAACCCCGCGACTCCCAGAGGCTGTTCCTCTTGGGGAACGTGCTGCGCCTGCCCCTTCCCTTGGGGCTTGGACCTTCCTTCTGCAGATGCTCGGGTGTCTCTGCTTGCACTGGCACAGGTTGTCGGGAGAGGTGGTTGATGCCCCATCCCTGAGAACATTCAGGGTTGGGTTGGACGGGGCTCTGAGCAACCTGATCTCATTGAAAATGTCCCTGCCTATGGCAGCGGGTTGGACTAGATGACCTTCAAAGGTCCCTTCCAACCCCACCCATTCTGTGATTCTGGGGTTTAGTGGTGGGCTTGGCAGTGTTTGGTTAATGGTTGGCCTCGATGTTCTTCAAGCTCTTTTCCAGCCTCAACGATTCTATGATTTGATGATCCTGTGAAATCCCTGTGCGGCCTCGGAGGGTCTCCAAGACCCACCAGCATCTCAGGGTTACGTGGAGGTGACACGCTCAAACTGGGAGGGCGCAGACAACGGGGAGAGACGGGGAGGAAAGCTGGCGGGCGGTTCCCAGCCCTGGAGCCTCGGCAGCGGGCTCAGGTGGACGCTGGGTTTGGGTTGGGCTTGGTGGCAGCGGGGCTCCAGAGCCCCCTGGTTTGGGGCTCAGGGATGGAGAAGGTCCTCAGCCGACAGGATGGGCTCCAACACATCCCTCCAGCTCCGTCCTCCCCAGCCCAGCCTGGCAAGGCCGGGACTGGGCTGCTGCACCCAGGAAAGGCCGGGAGATGCTGGGCCTGATCCGTGGATGGTGGATGTGGGAAAGGTGGGTGCTGGGGCACCCTCCCTGCAGAGGGGACGAGGACCCTGCTGCCACCTCCCGCTCCGCACCCGCCTGGGCTGGGAATTGTGGCTTGTGGGCAGCTCCTGGGCACTTCATGCCCATCCTCAAGGACATAAACGCACTGATGGGGTTTTTTTCAGCTTCTGAGCTTCTGGAATTGGCTGCCTGGGGGATGCTTTGAGCAGAGAGCGCTGGGGCTATGCGTTTCTGTATGGACCTTCGTTAAGGCATCACTAATGACATGGGGTTGTTCCTTTCGGCCCCGCCACCGGCTCTTCAGGGTTCCACACTCCCCAGAATTCGGCACTTCGAGGAGGTCCCCACCAGAAAAAGCTGGTGGGCTGCTAATTCTGCATCAGGTCACGGTAGCCCGGGGCGTGGGGCCGGGGGAGCACACAGCCCAAACGGGGACGTTCTCAAGAGCTTCCACGTGGGACCCTGTGGGCAAGGGGGGGGTAGGACGTGGGCTGGTAGCAGCCCGTGGTCCTAAAATTTAGCTGTGGGGTATTAGCCCCGTGGTGCTGGTCTCCCCCGTTTGCCGGGCAGCCCCTCTCGCTACTCCTCCCCGAGCACCCCCAGCCTCCAGCCGACTTCGCCCAGATGTCAGCTCCACTATTATGTCCCCGGAAAGGGGCCCGGGGCAGCCAAGACCTCCTCCACCCCCATGCTCCATTAGCTCTGTACTGTGGGTCTATTGTGCCGGGGGACGCGTGAGGGCTGTGTCAGTGAGCGACTGTCCTGCCCCAGCGAGTTTCCGATGACTCGGATGAGCTTGAGACCCGCTGGCCCCGGAGCAGACGGGGACAAAGCCTGTGCTGATGTGCTGGGGTTCACTCCCGGGGTCCCGGCCAGTGCCCGACTCGTCCGCTCCCATCCGCCAACGCTCTAATCCGAGTGTCTTCCCATCCATCTCCTTCCCTCACCTCCATCTCCGTCTGTCTGTCCGTCCCTCACGCCTCTCTCTGTCTCTCTCTCTGCCTCTCCTACCCCTCTGCTCTGCCAGGGAGGGACAGAAGCGGGGGGGCTGCTCTCCCAGGGGGTGTGGGAGCAGCCGCAGGGGCACGGGGGACCGGGTCCATGTCCCACTCGGGTGAGTCAGGTGCAGTTTTTTTTTGGGGGGGGTCCCACGGGGCCTCAGCCTGGACTCGCTCCTTACTTTGGCCAGAGGCGGGTTGGGGGTGTGGGGGGGATGTCCCCAGCTGGGTTCGGGCACAGAAGCGGGTTTGTGCCCAGAGATCCAGGGCCACCAGCAGCCACCCTGTCCCCCAGCGTGTTCCCCTGCACTGCAGCAAGGCCAGGGCCCTCCACCCTGCCCCCTGGCTTGGCCTGGCGAGGGAAGGGTTTGCAGGGGGAGGGACACAAATGTGGGTTTGACGACGATCGCAGAGGAGAATCTAGCACCTCCTGTAGCTCATCAGCCCCGGGAGAGCCAGCTCAGGGCAGGGCTGGGGCGGCTCAGCCCCAGGATCTGGGCTCCCATCTGTGTTCCCATTCCCGGGATCCCATCCCTGGGCTCCTATCCCTGAGCTCCCATTCCTGGGATCCCATTCCCAGGATCTCATCCCCGGGCCCCCATTCCCGGGATCCCATCCCTGAGCTCCCATTTCTGGGATCCCATTCCCAGGATCTCATCCCTGGGCCCCCATTCCCGGGATCCCATCCCTGAGCTCCCATTCCTGGGATCCCATTCCCAGGATCTCATCCCTGGGCCCCCATTCCCGGGATCCCATCCCTGAGCTCCCATTCCTGGGATCCCATTCCCAGGATCTCATCCTTGGGCTCCCATCGCTGGGCTCCCATTCCCTGGCTCCCATCCCCAGGCTCCCACCCCTGGGCTCCCATCCCGCTTCCTCCTGGCACCTGGCAGGAATTTGCCCTTTCCCTGGAAGCGGCAGGAGGGAGCGATGTCTCCGCAGTCCCCGTGGCGGGGGTTGGATCTCGCTTGGGTGTTTATTTTAATACATCTCTCTCTCATATCTCTCACTCTCTCCTGGTTCTCGCCTCTCTCTCCCCGGCCCCCCCTGCGCTCTCTTTCCGTCCGTGCCTTTCTGTCCCCCCTCGCCCCGTCCCCCTGCTCCCCACCCCCCACCCCCCCCCCCTCAGGTCAAGGTCTGGTTCCAGAACCGCCGCACCAAGCAGAAGAAGGACCAGAGCAGGGACTCTGAGAAACGCTCCACCGCCACCTCCGAGTCCTTCGCCACCTGCAACATCCTCCGGCTGCTGGAGCAAGGCCGGCTCCTCTCTGTCCCGGCCCCCCCCAGCCTCCTCTCTCCCACCTCCAACCCCATCGCCAGCCCCACGGGTGACGGATCCGCTTTGGCCACCCCAAGAACCACCTCCCCTGGGCTGGGCGGCGGGAGCAGCCCCCCAGGGCCTGGAGCCTTCAGCCTGCAGGTTCCTTCTCTCGCTTCATCCTCCTCCTCCTCCTCCTCCTCGCCCAGGCTGCCAGCCGCCCCGCTGTGTTTTGGGGGGCCGCTCCTGGGCAGCCTGCACGACCTCCCGGGCGCTTACGGACTGGGCACTTCTGCTTTTGAGCCTTACACGCGGCTGGAAAGGAAAGACAATTCTATACCCAGCAAGAAACCAAGCCCTTAAATCAAAATGTGTGTCAAAAAGTCTCCCCCCACCTCCATCCCCCACGCCCCGCACCGGGGTTTGATTTGGCAAATGGGATGTGGACGAGCGTTTGCCACACCGGTCTGGCCCTGGGGTTCACCCGGCAACTCCTTGCCCCTGGGGTGATGCTGAACCCCAACACGCCCTGGGGGGGGTCCCCGTGTCCCCAGCGTTGTCCCGTCCCTCCCTGATGCCACGTCCCCGCTCCAGGTATTGCCCGCTCAGGGTCTGGAAAACGATGCTGGGGGGGGGTGTTGGGGGCTGCTGGTGCTCCGTGGTGCCTCTTACGGGTGGGACCGGAGAGCCCTGGTCCCTCTGGGCTACCGACCCCTCCGGGGTCACTGCCGAAGCGCTGGGGAGCGGGGAGGGCGCCCCGAAAGGGAGAGCGCCGGGCAGCACTGGGCTCTGTCCCTGGCGTCGTGCCTCAGTTTCCCCACCTGTGAAGGGCTCGGTGTTTGTCACGGCGCATCCTGGTGGCTCTGGGGTCCGGGTCCCCTGTGCCGGGGGCAGGGGTGGGGCCCGCTGCTCCCCTGGGGTGCTCGTCCTGGGGCCGGGGAGGGTGGGGAGGGCTGGGGGGGGTCCAACAGTGCTGGTGATGTCTCCAGCCCCCCCCGCATCGCTGGTCCCTGCTCCTGAGACCCCCACGAACCACCATCCCCGACGCTGTTCTGACGCTGTGTGTGTGTGTGTGTGTCCGTGTCCCCTGACAAACCCCCGGGGACACTGAGGAGCCTCTGAGCGCCATGGGGGGACCGTGGGGAGCTGGGGCCGGGCCCCACCCTGCCCCCCAGCAGGGAAACCCCACCGAGGGGGAGGTGGATGTGTGGGCACTGGGATCTGCCCCGCTGCGTCGGGTCAGGCCACGGGGGCTCTTTGCCGTCGGTGGGAGCCCGAAGCCCCCCAGCCCCATCCTGGGGTGCTGAGCGCTGGCCTACCAGCACCCCCCCTTCTTGCTCCCCTCACCCTGCAGAACCAGGGTCCAGCCCAGGGAGGTGCTGAGCACCCACTGCCTCAGCACCCTCGGGCAGCCTCAGCTTCTCCCCCCACCTCGGCACCCTGAGGGTGGCAATGGGCAGGATTCGGCCTCAGGTGTGCGGTGCCGGGGCCGTTCTCGGGCAGGGCACGGCTTGGGGATGTTGGGGACGGCGGGACGAGCCCCATGGGGTGGCAAAAACAAGCGGGGCATGGCATGAGGTGGCCCTGGGGGGCAGGGGCAGCCTGGCCCCGCGGGCACCTGCTGAGGGGGGTCTACGCTGGGCAGAGTCTGGCCCTTCTGTGGCGTGAGCACCTCGGCAGGACGCTCTGGGGGCTCCGCCTTGGGGGGGTCCCCTGTGGTGGCACCCCCTTGGCCATCACCTCGGCAGGACGCTCTGGGGGCATCACCCTGTTGGGGTACGCTGCGGTGGCATCCCCTTGGCCATCGCCTCGGCAGGGTGCTCTGTGGTGGCACCCCCTTGTCGGGGTCCCCTGTGGTGGCACGGCCCTGGATGCCACCCTGCAGGGACACGCACAGCTGTGGCAGGAGCGGGGTGATGCCCTGAGCCCCCTCCCAGCGCCCAGGAGCTGCCATGAGGCTCATTCCCCCCTCCTTGCCCCCCCAAACCGGGGGGGGTGGTGGTGTGTGTCCTGCACCCTCCCACTGTGGTTTAATGAATAATAACGATAATTACCACTGTGCGACCCCCCCCAGGCTGGCCCGGGCTGAGCATCTCCGTGTGGGCTGTGCCCCCCCCTCCCTCTGTAGGGACCAGTCCCTAAGGGGGACACAGCCCGCGTGTCGCCAGGATTTTGCAGGGAAATATTTAAAATAAATGATTTTATGGAAAGGTTTCGGTGATTCTGATTTTTCCTTTCGATCGGGTCGTTCTGTGAAACAGGACTGGTCGCTCCCCTCATGCCTGGAGCGCTTTGGGCGAGCGAGCCCTCAGGACTCCACCGAGCTCAGGGCGGGGGGGTCATCACCACCACCCCCCCCAGCTCCGTGTGGGGAAACTGAGGCAGAGTCCACTCGGCGCCGCAGAAAGCAGGGGCAGAGTTTGGGGCCTGGGCAGTTGTTCCCCTCTCTCAGCCCACAGGCCCCTCCCCAAACGTGGTTCCTCCTGGGGTGCTCAAACCCCGACCCCCCCGACGCCGGGTTTGAGTGACGCGCTGGATTTTTGACAGGACACCCTTTCCCCCCCCCGTCATGTTTATTATCGTCCTTCATCCTCCCCCGGGCTGCCAGCGTGGGGGTTAAAGACAGCGAGCGGGCAGAGCAGGCAGCAACGGGGTGCTGCCCACCCAAGTTGGGGGGAATCCTGCCTGAAATCCGCCCCCCCCCAGCCCTGGGACTTTGATTTTCCCTCTTCCCCCCCCCAATCTCCTGAGGTTGTTGGAATCCTGTTCCTCCCACCCTGGACTCACTGGGAGGAACCTTGGTCTGGTTTGATGGAGAAGTGACAGCCCCCCTCTCAGTTTCACAAGGTTTTAGGGTGTTTCAGAGAAAGCAAAGTCCAACTGGATTTTCAGAAGCCCCCCCCCCAAAAAAAAAAAAAAAAAAAAGGGAGTTTTGGGGGGTTTCTGGGGTGTTTGCCCAGCTCAGGGCATCCTCGTGGGGCTCCTGCGTCCTCCTCCCGCTGGAGAGGTGAGGAGCGGGGGGGGGGGGGGGGGGGGCACGGGTTGCCCTGCGCCAAAATGGCAAATTCTGCAAATTTCCACCCAAACGCCGCGTTCGCCCAGGCCCCAAATCCGCCCCGAAGCTGCTGCTGCTCCAGGGTCGCGTCTCCCAAAGCAAACGAGCCCCCAGAAACTCTCCCGGGGAGGGGGGGTGCGGAAGGTGCCGCGGGGCAGCCGGCTCACCCCAGCCCCCCGGGCTTGTGCGATTGGGGAAAAAACAGGCAGGTTTGGGTTTGGGGTTTGTTTTTGGTTTTTTTTTTTTTTTTAATTACTGGATGTAAACCTTTAACGAATAGTGCGGTTTCTAATGGTTTCTAGTGGTTAATAAAAGTGATGTCCTGCCTCCTCCTGCATCGCCAGAGCCCCCCCGCTCCCCCCCGGAGGTACCTCCGCTGCCCCCCCGCCCCCCCCGCCGGCCCAGTTTGTGCCCAGGCCCCATCTCAGGTGCTCCCCAGACCCCCATCACCCCCCCGCCCCGATCCCAGCCCTGCTCTGCCTCTGCACCGGCACCCACAGCCTGCGGCGGGTGAGGGGGGTGTGGGGGTGCACAGACCCCTCACCCCTAACCATAACCCCCCCCCCCCGTACCCCAGCCCTCCCCCCGAGCTCTCCCCACCTCTGGCCCCGGTACTGCCCCAACCTCCACTTGGACCCCAAATCTGTCCTCACCCCAATCCCACCCCCCACACTCCCAATCCCACCCCAAATCCATCCCCACCCTAATCCCACCCCCAACCCACCCTCATGCCCCCCTCACCCTAATCCCACCCTAAATGCATCCCCACCCCAATCCCACCCCCTCCAACCCCACCCCGCCCTAATCCCACCCCCTCGCTCCCACCCCAATCCCACTCCCCCGCCCTAATCCCACCCCCCCACCCCCCAATCCCACCCCAAACCCACGCCCCCACACCTCCATCCCTCTCCACCCCTCATCCCACCCCCCCCAGCCCCCCCATACCCATTCGCTGTAGGTTTCCCCTCTCCCCCCCCCGGTGATGGGGGGGCCGCTCCCTCCCGCTGTTTACAGCCAACACGGGGCTGGCTGGGGCCGGACCCGGGAGGGGCGGGGGGGTGGGGGGGTACAAATCCCCGGGCCCCGCCGCCCCCCCAGCCCGCCCCGCCATGGCCGCCGCCCGGGTGCCGGCAGCAGCAGCAGCAGCCCGGGAGGGGGCTTTGGCCGTGACCCGCGGGGACCCCGGCAGCGCCCGGCTGAGTGAGTGCGGGGGGGCACGGGGGGGGCACGGCACCCCGCGGGGCCACGGACTGGGGGGCGCGGGGGGTACCCCGGGGTGGCAGGGATGGGGGGGTGGGCAGAGGGGCAGGTAGGGTTGAAGGGAGGGGCAGGCAGGGGTGAAGGGGGGGGCAGAGGGGCAGACAGGGGTGAAGGGGGGGGGCAGAGGGGCAGGCAGGGGTGAATGGGGGGGCAGAGGGGCAGGCAGGGGTGAATGGGGGGGCAGAGGGGCAGGCAGGGGTGAAGGGGGGGGCAGAGGGGCAGGCAGGGGTGATGGGGGGGCAGAGGGGCAGGCAGGGGTGACAGTGCTGGGGGGGCACTGGGGCAGCCCCTGGGTGCTGGTGGCCTCCCTCCTGCCCCCCCCCCCTTTGCAGGCAGGGGTCCTGCCCGCGCTGCCAGACCCTCAGGGTGGGGGGAGCACCGGGGCTCTGTGGGTCTCTCGGGAGCACCCGGAGCCTGTCGGGGGGCTGGGGGGGGTCTGTCACCCCTCCCCGGGGGGGGGCTGCAGGGGCTGTGGAAGGTGTCATGTGTTGTGTCCCCCACCCCCGAGGGCTGTGGGGTGCCCTTTCTGCCCCACAGCCGTGTCCATCTGTCCGTGCAGCTGCACCCATGGGTGCTGGCAGCTCCGTGTCCCCCCTGTGCACCCCCATCCCACCCCCCACCCCCCCCAGCAGGCTCAGAGGCATCAAGGACGTTTGCTGTGACCTTTGTCGGGGCGGGGGGGGTGCTGGGGGGAGCTTCGTCACCTCCCTCGCCCCAAACCGGGTGGCTCCGGCCGGGCACGGTCCCGGCTGCCCCCTCCCGCCTCGGAGCCGTGTTTACCGACAGCCAGGAGCCGGGAGCACCCATGGGTGACCTTCTCCCCGGCTCACACTGGGTGCCAGCCCGCCCCTGGGTGGCAGGAAGGGACCGAAAACTGATTTTTTGGACCTAAAACCAGGAGATCGCTTGCGGGCCCAAGGGCTGACCCCCGTGGGGTGGGTGGGGGTCACCCTCCCCGGGTGCTCCTGGGGGGGTCTCCGTGGGTTTTCCCCCTCCCTCGAGCTTGATCCCCGTGGCTCATGTGCTTTTTAAGGCAAAACCGCTCATTTCTGAGTTCCTTCCCGCCCGCCATGACCCCTGTTATTTTAGAGGAAGCCGTGGTTGGCCCCGGTGCTGCGCTGGCTTTGCCAGGCTGGCTTTGCAAAGCCGGACACCCTGACAGCCACATCCAGGCTGGGACTAAGTCCCAGTTGTGCCACCGCGGCGGGTCCCCTCCCCACTTGCCCCACGGCGATGCCCCGGCCCTGCCGCCGTCACGATCCCCAGTTACAGCTGGACCTGGGGGGGCACTGGGGGGCTGAGCTGGGCCGTGGGCTGGCAGGAGCGGGCAGAGCGCTGCCGGGGAGGCAGGAGGGGGGTGAGCAGCCGCTTCCCAGCGCTGCGGATCCGTTAGCACAAGTGGTGGAAGAAGCACTTCTCACCTCCCGGCCTTCGGCTTGACCCGTCTCTTGGCGAGGGGGGGGCTGCTGCCCTGGATGGGGGCTCTGGGGCTGTCTGGGCAAAGGGGGTGCCCCACGCTCTGCCCCACAGCTCGGTGGGGCCCCATGGGTCAAACACGGCCTGGGAGAGGCTCAAAGGTGATGGAGGGATGATGGAGGGATGGAAAGATGGATGGATGAGAGGACAGACGGAGGGAGGGAGGGAGGGATGGGTGGAAGGAGGGATGACGGATGGTTGGATGAGAAGAGAGACGGATGGAAGGAGGTACAGACGGATGGGTGGATGGTGGGAGGGTGGTTGGGAGGATAAATGGATGAGAGGATGGATGGATGGGTGGGTGGGAGGATGGATGGATGGATGATGGATGGAAGGAGGGATGATGGATGGATGATGAGAGGACAGACAGATGGAGGGAGGCACAGACAGATGGATGGACGGACAAGTGGACAGAGGGACAGAGGGAGCAGGAGCTCACTGGCAGAAGCCCAGGGACACAGTGGCTGTGCTGTGTGCCCGCAGCCCTCAAGCACGGTTTGGTGGGACGTGTCTCAGCTTCTCCTCTGCCGTGTCCAGACAGCCCTCGTTAGCCGGGACCCTCGTTAGCCGGGACCCTCATCTGCTGCCGCTATGCTGTGCTGGGTCTGGGGGCAGTGACAGTGCTGGGCTGGCCCCGGGCAGGGGACGGTGCCTTGGGACAGGGCATTGCCTGCTGGTGACATGAGGACCAGGAGAGGAGGAACCAGGGAGACCCCCAAGACCTTGGCACCCCGATTTGCCTCTCATTGGGGGGCTGGGTGCTGGGCAGGGGCTGGGTGCTGAGCCTCGGGGCCTGCAGGGGGGCTGTACCCTCAGCCTGTGTCCCCCCAACCTCTGTGCAGGAGCCGTGGGGGGCTCGTGGGGCTCAGCACCGAGTCGCAGCACGGAGGAGCGTTAGATTAATGGGTTTAAACTGCCCCAGGGGAGGCTCAGGCTGGGCAGGAGGAGAAAATGTTTCCCAGCAAGAGTGGTCCGAGAGTGGAACAGGCTGCCCAGGGAGGGGGGAGTCCCCATCCCTGGGGGGGTTTCAGGGCCGTTGGGATGAGCTGTGGGGGATGTGGGGTAGGGGAGAACTTTGCAGAGTCGGGCTGAGGGTTGGACTCGGTGATCCCGAGGGCTTTTCCAACCCGAATGGTTCTGGGGTTCTGGGACTCTGTGATCTGGGCTTTGGCTGATCTGCCCTTAGCGCTCCCGGCCTCGCCGCGGCACCGCGAGACGGGGGGGTGACACGGAGAAGACGCTGGGACCCCCTTTACCCTCTGCTCCAGGACATGGTGGCCACTATGTGTGTGTGTGGGGGGGGGGGGCTGGGGAAAGGGACCACCCCAGCCCCCCCCACTCCATCCCACAGCCCCACGGCATGGGAGGGTCCCCCCCAGCCCCACAGCTCCACTCGCCAGCGCTTCTCCTTCCCTCTGGGGGTCATATCCCCCCCTCCACCTCCCCAGATCCCACAGCCCAGCTGCCTCCTCCATCGGGGCCGAGGTCCGGCAGCCCCGCTCCTGCCGCCTGCCCCCACCCGCCTGCAGCAGCCAGCGCAGCAATTTAATTTTTTTTTTTTTAATTTTTTTTTTTTTTGTTGTTTTGGGGGGTTTGTTTGGTTCACGCTCGGCTGGCCCCGCCATTCTTTGCCATCCCTCCCATGACGTGCAGGTGTGTCTGGGAACCCTCTGGCCGCCGGGTCCTAATTAGTGGCATAAAGTGTGACCCCCCGCCGGGCTTTTGACCGGCTCTGCCGGGCTGGGACAGGCCGGTGGGTTTGACAGCGCGGCACAAAGTGACACATGGCACAATGGGCAGGTTGCGGAGGGGGAAAACGGTCACTTAGGGATTGTCGGAAAAATCCCAGCGTGGCCCCGGGGGGCTGCCGGGCTCCTCACCCGGCGCGGGATGAGGCCATCGGGTGATGCCAACATCCTGCCGTGCCCAGGGGACGGGTCAGCGCCCCGGGGACGGGCGGGATTTTGAGCTCAGAGTTGCTGTTGGAGATGGATTCACGGCCTGTCCCTCGCCACGGCCCAGCATTTTGGTTAAAAACTAGATGAAACGGTGAATGGCAGCCCCGGGAGGGGGGGATGGATGCAGGGTCCATCCAGCCCGGTCCAGAGCAGCCCACGGCCTTGTGCTGAGCGCACCCGGACCCCTCTGCCCCGTGGGGTGCCCGCTGCCCATCGCCGTGGGGTGCTGGGTGTGGGGCACCCCCACGGAGCTGGGGGACCCCCGGGGTGACTCAGGACCAGCTCCAGACCTACCTCTGAGCCAGAGGGGACAAAGTTTGGGGGATTTGGGGGCTATTTCTCAGTCCCGTTTCCTACCCCTGCCCCAGCTCGGTTTCCCTCCAGCGTGGGGCTGCAGGGGGGGGTGTGTGTGTGGAACCCCGGGCCTGTAATTTGGGGTGGGGGATGCACAGACCCCCCGGGTGGTGAACGGGGCTGAGCGTCACTCACCACACGCCCAGTCTGACAAATTTATCCCGAATCAGCCTCGATTGCCTCCATGGGGGGGGTGTAACACCCTTGGTGTTTTGTTGGTTTTTTTTTTTTTTTTTTTTCCAGGATGGGACCGGGGCTGTGCCCACCCCCTCGCCACAGTCCTGGGACCCCCAGTTCTTTGAGGGAGGGTGGGTGGGCAGCAAGTCCCCCCACACTCACACTTTAGAGCAGAGCCCGAAGGCAAGGGGGTCGGGGCGAGCGATGGGCAGGGGGCTGGGGAGGGCAGCAATTAGTGACGGGTGTAGTTGGGTCGGGTCCCCTTTTGTCACCGGGGGCCCTGTGTCCCCCCCCGGCCGGCCGCCGCGGTGGTTAGCAGTGCGTGAGCGTCAGGGCTAACGGAGATTGCATCTGACAGGAGCTGTGAATTTGGGGCTGGGGGTGTGGAAAGGGCAGGTTGAAAGACTTTTCTTTTCTTCTGAGCCCTCTCCCCGTTTCCCCCACCCCTCCCATCCCTTTCCTGCTCCCCCGTTGTACCCCCCGGCAGCCCCCCCCCGGCTGCCGCAGCCCACCCACCCCGCCGCTCCTCCCCTGGCTTGTTCATAACAGCTCAACGTCTTAATTATCGGAATTAGTGCTTTCCGGTAGCAGGGGTTCCCCCTCCTCTGCCCCAGCCCCCCCCCCTCCTCCTCCTCGCTCCCCCCAGCCTCGCACCCCTTTGCTGGGCTCTCCCTTGGCGTTGCTGTCGTGATTTCCTTCTCTATCGTGATAGAGCCCTTTGGCCGCGGGGGCTGGAGCGACGGAGGGTTTTGGGGAGGCTCCGGCTTTGTCGCAGCGGGTGTGGGACAGGCAGGGCCTGGCGGGGCCGGGGGGGTGTGTGTGGAGCCCCGGGGTTCCCCCATTTGTGCAGCTGCAGGTTCCTTTGTGGGAAATGGAATATTTTGCAGCAAAATCCCTTCGTGTGAGTTTAATTTTGTCATAGAGCCAACACCAAAGGGTTGCTGGCTGGCGAGGCGAAGCCCCTTGGAGTTTTGTCATGGGTTTTTCGGTGGAAACGGTGAAAAACGGGGAAATCGCGGAGCAGCGGTTTTTATCACCCCCCCGTTCGTTTCTCCAGGCCCTAAGCCTGTCTGTCCGTCTGTCCAGCCACCGGAGGCCCAGTCTCCAAAAGCCTTCTGTCGCTGGGGAGGTGGCCAAGCGCTGGGCCAGGCTGTTGGGGCTCCCCTTCATCTCCAGGAGAGCTTCAGACCCCCCTGGACGGGGGTGGCCACAGGTGACCCCTCCTGGGCTTGGCCCAGAAGATCTCTGGAGGTCCCCAGTGGCACCGGGGGGGACGGTGCAGGGATTGGGGTACGTTTGTGCCTCTGCCCTGGAGGTGGGGGGGTGGCCCAGCCCCAAAGACATGTGCTGGGGGGGAGGAAGGTGGGGGGGGACAGCAGCTCTTCCACAGAGGGGCTGGTGTGCCTGGGGAGGAGCCGGAGGGAAGGGTGGCGCTGCCAGGGACCCCCCGCCACCATGGGACAGGGGTTTCCTGCCTCAGTTTCCCCCTGAGGAAATGAGAGGAATGGGGCTTGGCTCCCCAAGAGGGCGGGGAGGAGGGGGGTATGTAAGGGGGGGGTGTCGGTGCACGGAGAGGTGGATGGATGGAGGGATGGATGGACAGGTGGGCAGATGGATGGACGGATGGACAGACAGATGGGTGGGTGGGTGGATAGGAGGATGGATGGATGGATAGAATGATGGACAGATGGATGGATGATGGACAGGTGGATGGACAGACTGATGGATGGGTGGATGATGGATGGATGGATGGATGGGAGGACAGAGGGATGGATGGACAGACAGATGGATAGAATGATGGGCAGATGGACAGATAGATGGACAGGTGGACAGACGGAAGGGCAGAGAGCTTGGCCGATGACCAGCGTCACAGCCGCAGGGCACCAAGCGGTGCTGCCAGCGGCTCCGACGCCCTTGGTGGGAGGGAGGCCAGGAGGGTCCCGAGGGGGCCGCAGCCGTCGGGGCTGGGCCGGGGACCACCACGCTGGAGGGAGCGGGACCAGCCCCGTGGCCCTGTCCCACGTGGGTGTCTCCCCAACAGCTGGGACGGCGGAGGAGATGCGGGGAGGGAAGAAAAGAGCCCGACAAAACCTGCCGGGGGAAGGGGAGCAGGCGAGGCGGCGGTTATTTGTTGGAAGGGGAAATAAAAGGCAGAATGGTCACTTTGGGAAGAAAGGAGACAAAAGGGAGGGAGGTTGGCGGCGGAGGGCCGGCTCCCGGCGTGCCAGCCCCCCAGGCTGCTGAATGGGCAGGAACTGGGTGTAACTGGGTAATGGGGAGAAGGCTAAGGGCAAAAATGGCAGGAATCGGTGGAGGGGGGATGCTGGGGGCCTGGTTGTGCCACGGGGGTGACCCCGGCATGGGGTACAGCCAGTGAGGGGTCAATGGGACCCGTCCCCCAAAAATAAAGTTGCCAGGGGTTGATCTGGCCCCGGTGTCGCCAGGAGGGCAACTGGGACCTGCGGCGTGGGGACCCGCATCCCGCGGCCGTGGCGTGGACCATCCATCCCTGCTGCCAGCCCGGGGGGGGAGGCCGGCGAGCTCGCCAGCTGGCCCGGTCCCTCCAATCCGATTAGGATCATGAGTCAATCAGAGAACCGGGTGTGAGAAGAGAGGGCAGAGGGATGAAAGGGCCCGGCGGGGTCAGCGGGGCCGGGCCCTGCCAGGGCAGGTGTTACCGTGTTGGACGCATCGGTGAAATGATCGAGGGGCCGGATCCGCACCCCGGCACCTGCACCCACCCACTCCCCACCCTCGGTCCCCCTGGCCTCGGGGGCTCATACAGGGCTTCATGAGGGCTGCCCCTCGGTGAGGGGGTTCAGTGTTGGGCCCCTCACCCCAAAAAGGCCATTGAATGACTCGAGCGTGGCCAGAGAAGGGCAACGGAGCTGGGGCAGGGTCTGGAGCACAGGTCTGCTGGGGAGCGGCTGGGGGAACTGGGGGGGTTCAGTCTGGAGCAGAGGAGGCTGAGGGGAGACCTCCTGGCCCTCTGCAACTCCCTGCCAGGAGGGGGCAGAGAGGGGGGATGAGTCTCTGGAGCCAAGGCCCCAGCGCCAGGCCCCGAGGGAATGGCCTCAAGCTGCCCAGGGCAGGGTCAGGCTGGCTCTGAGGAAGGATTTCTGTGCAGAAGGGGCTGTTGGGCGTTGGAATGGGCTGCCCAGGGCAGGGGGGAGTCCCCGGGATCCCTGGAGGGGTTGAAGAGTCGGGCTGAGCCAGCGCTGAGGGATCTGGGGGAGTTGGGAACGGTCAGGGGGAGGGTCATGGTGGGGCTGGAGGAGCTTCAGGGGCTTTTCCAACCCGGACGATTCTGGGGTTCTGGGATCCCCACTCTTCCATCCTCGTGTTCAGCCTCTGCGGTGCCTCCCTGCTCCTCCGTTACCCCCAGGGTTTCTTTGGAGAAATCGCCCCCCCAGCACCTTCATTTCCTCGCCCGTGCAAGGTCTCCCCCTGAATTGCGGGGTCCCAGGCCAGCCCCCCATGGCGGCGCCGCTCAGCACCCCCCAGCCTGGGTGCTCAGCCCCCACCCGGGCCGCGGTGCAAAATGCTGGCCCCCACCGCCCGCGTGGGGACAAGGGAGGCACCAGCATCTCCGCGGGCAAGGGGGGGGCCCGCAGTGGGAGAAGGTGGGGGGTGATGGCCCGTTTTTTGGGTAAAAAACCCCTTTCTGCACTGCCCATGGCCCCCTCTCCGCCTGGGCAGGATGTGGCTCTTGAGACGTGTTTTTTCCACAAAAAGTGGGGTTTTTTAAAAGGAGAATATTGGTGTTCTGAAAAAAATGTGCTGGGAGAGGGAAAATACTGACTTGCAGAAAGTGTCTCAGTTTGCTGGCGGGGGCAGGTGCTGCCTTCAAACGTCCTTTCTGCACGTTTTTTTTTTTCTATTTAAATGTTTTATATAACCTGAAATACAATTAATTACGCGACTAATTTAGTAAAAGCAACTCCTCCTGCCGGGTGGATGTTCTGGGCTGCCACTCGCAGGGACGAGGAGTGGGAGAGCAGGGGTGGATGGTGCTGGGCTGGGGCCCCCCCCTCCACTGCTGTCACGGTTTGGGGGGTCCCCCCGGGAGCCCCCCCCAGCTCTGGGGGCTGACGGTGTGTCCTTGCCCCCCCCCAGCCTACAGGACAGTGTGTGGTGTCAACGGGCCGCTGGTGGTGCTGGACAATGTGAAGGTAGGAGCCCCTCTGCCGGGGGGTGACGAGGGACACCCCCCCCCCCAACAGTGTCACCCCCCCCCCGGGGCTCTGTGGGGACAATTGTGCTGTGGTGGGGGAGTGTGTCCTGTCCCCAAGGCTGTCCCCTGTCCCCTCTCCCCTGCCCCTGGGGCTGTCCCCCATCCCCTGTCCCCTGTCCCCTTTCCCCCATTCCCTCTCTCCTGTCCCCTGTGCCCTGTCCCTTGTCTTCTGTGACCTTGCCTGAGATCTGTCCCCTGTCCCTTTTCCCCTGTCCCTTGTCCCCTGTATCCCTGCTTGAGGTCTGTCCCCTGTGCCCCAACCTGAGCTCCAGCTCCTGTCCCCTGTCCCTTGTACCCTGTGTCCCTGCCTGAACTGTCCCCTATCTCTTGTTCCCTGTCCCCTGTGTCCCTGCCTGAGCTCTGTCTCCTGTATCCTTGCCTGATTTGTCCCTTGTCCCCTGTACCCCTGTGTCCCTGCCTGAGCTGTCTCTTGTCCCTTGTCCCCTGTGTCCCTGCCTGAGCTCCAGCTCCTGTCCCCTGTGCCCTGTTCTCCAGCCTGAGCTGTCCCCTGTGCCCCTGCCCAAGCTCTGTCCCTTGTCCCCACATCCCCCCCACCCTCAGCTCCATCCAGGAGCCCGATCGGAGCCAGGCCACAGCACGAACCCAGCTCAGCCCGTCCCCCCAGCCCCGGGTGGCACCTCGGTGACACCCTGCCCGTCCCCAGCCCGGCGCAGGGGCTGCCTTCGCTTGGGTGGGCGCCGGCCACCTCGACATCCCTGCGTGGCCTGGCCAGCCGGGACCCTCCGAGGGCTTTTGTTGGCCGGTGGCTCGTTTCTATGGCCCCTTTCACACCCGGCCCGGCAGGATGGAAATTAATAAGCTCAATTTAAGAGCCAGAATGTGGCGGGTGTTTCCTTCGCTTTGTTGTCCTTTATGCAAAGGTCTTTATAGAAGGAATTAAAGTCCAAAGTTCACCGTGTCAGAGCCAGCCCGGGTGGCTGGGAGCGAGGAGGAGGAGGAGAACACGGGGTGTGCTGGGCAGGCAGCGTGGCTCGGGGAGCGAACCCCCACATTTGTCCCCAGAGCAGGACGTGTCCCCAAGCCAAGGGGCTGCAGAAAAGTCCCCTCCATCAGCCCTGAGGCTCCCGGCTGGGTGGGGGGGACCAGGGACGTCGGTGGGTGACCCGGGGGGGGGGGACGGGGGGCGGTGGCCTTTGCACCCCCCGGGTGCTGAGTCCCGCTTGCCCGTGTGAGGTGAAGGCAGCGTGATCCCCGATGTTGAACCTTTCACAGCTCGGGGAGGGGGGGATTATGGGGGGATCCAGTGGCTCCCTGGGGTCTCAAGTGGTGCTGCTCTGTCCATGGGGGATAGAAAATGGGGGCGGGGGTGTCCCCAGGGGATGTCACCAGCTCCTGGGGGGTTTATCCGGGTCTGTGGAACCTCTGAGGTGCTGTTTTATGGAGGGTCTGGTAGGAAAAGGAGCTCGGGTTTGTTGGTTGTCAGGTTCTGGGGAGCCCGGGGGGGCTGAGAGCACCCCTGGGGGAAGGGGGGGGGGCACCCTGCAGTGTTGGGGAAACTGAGGCACAGGGCACACACCTGGATGGGCAGCACCCATGAAGGCAGGGTGGGCAGGGGCGGTCTGGGGGGGGGCGAGGAGTGGGGGAAGAGGAGGGTGTGTGTCCCCCCACATCTCACCCTGATCAATGTGTGTGTGTGTGTGTGTCACCCCCCCAGTTTGCCCAGTACGCTGAGATCGTGAACTTCAAGCTGCCCAACGGCACCAGCCGCAGCGGGCAGGTCCTGGAGGTGATGGGCTCCAAGGCCATCGTCCAGGTGAGCCTGGCGGGGCTGGGGGGGGACACACAGTGGGGGGACACGGGGGGGTCTGGGGCTCTGTCCTGGGGCTCTGCATGAGAGCGGCTGGACCCTCTTGCCATCACCGCCGACTCTGCGGGGCTCGCAGCAGCTTTTGGGTGCCCAGAGCCCCCAAAATCAAGACCACCAAGTAGTTTGGGGCTGTCCTGACCCTGGGGGGGTCCACCCGCTGCCTCCATTAGCCCACCCAGGGCTGGGGGTGGCCACGCTGCCAGCCCAGCCAGGTTCGGGCTGGTGAAGTGCCAAACCTCGCTCCTCTAATGCCACCCAGACCTCTGCGGCGCCCTTTTAATCCTATTAGGGAGTCAGCCTGAGGAGGAAATAAATAAAAATAAAGGGAAAAATAAAAAATAAAAGGTGATTTTTTTTTTTTTTTTTCAGAAGCGGTGCTGTCGTGGGGGGGCTGAGTTGTGCCCATCTGTAGGCACAAGGGTGCTGTGGCCATCTGCATGCCTCCCCCCCCCCCCAACCCTCATGCCTGCTGGGTGCTCCCGGGGGGGCCCACCCGGCTCTAATTAAAGCAGCGATCCGGAGGTTAACGAACACAAACGGTGTCAAATATTATACGGCTCAAAATGCCCCCGGTCGCCCTGGCTGAGGCCCTTCTGCCGGGCTCGTTGCGTTAACGAGAACACGGGGCCCCCCCTCCCCTGGCTGCACCACCCCCCTCCCCAAGCCAAGCCCCTCAAAAGGGATTTTTCTTAACCCCGGGGTCTCTCCCTCCCTTTTATCGCTTCTCCCTGATGAGGTTTTCAGGTGGTCACAGATCCCCGGCTGCCCCCCAGCTCCCCCCCCAGCCCTCCGCGCCCGCTAATCCGGGCTAATTGCCCCCCCCCTCGGCCTCTTGCCCCTGCAGGTGTTCGAAGGAACGTCTGGGATCGATGCCAAGAAGACCACCTGCGAGTTTACGGGGGACATCCTCCGCACCCCGGTTTCCGAGGACATGCTGGGTAAGGCCGGCGCGGCGCTGAGCCCCGGCGCAGCTCGGTGCGCAGTCGGCGGGGTAACACCAGCGCAGGCAGCTGCGGGGCGGGGGGGTGGGGGGGCACAGGAGGTTTGGGGGGTTTTGGAGTCTTGGGATTCAGCTCTGCTGCTGCACACCCCTGGGCGTTGCTCTGCTGCCCGGGGAGAGTCACACCCAGCGGGGGCAGAGGGGACTAAAACGGCCCTTGGGCCCAGTCTGCCCAGTTATCCCAGGAGAAAAAGCCTGGCTTAGACTGGGACATTATTTCCTCGAGTGAGAGAGGGCGAACTTCACCCCGTGGTATCCTCGTTCCCTTGGGAGAGCTGGGGGCCGCCCAGCGCTTTCCCCCTGCGTGCCGACCCCCAAGAGGTGGCTGGGCGTGAGGACACCCCAAGGGACCGGCCACCCCCCCCCCAGGGCAGCGCTGGGTGCTGCGGACCCGTCACCCCCAGCAGCCTCCACTGGGACCCTCCAAGTCCATCCCAGGGGCCTTTTCCCACCCCCCCAAGCTCCTTGAGGGCCTCCTGAGGGTCCTGCAGCCCCCCCGGGGGGGTCGTGGCTGGTGACACGGGGGGCTCGTGGTCGCGGCGCGGGGGCTGGCGCCCGGAATCGCTGCCCGCTCCGTCTCCTGCCTTCTGACCCCGGCCACAGCCCTGCCTGCAAAGGGCAGCGGGAAAGGGCAGCGGCGTTGGGGACACACACACACACGGGGCGGGGGGGGGCAAGCGTTGAGCACGGTGACAGCCAGACAGGTGACCCCCCCCATCATTCCCCTTCCCCATGTCCCCCCCTCCTGGGTGCGCAGAGTCCGTCCCCGCTGCTCCCCCAGCCCCAGGGTTTGAGGGAGTCTGGGGCGGGGGGGGGTCCCCTTGTTCCCTCACCCCAAACAGGGCCGGGGTGTGTGTGTATGTGTGTCCCCCCCGCCAGGTGCCCCTTCCCTCCCCTCTGTGCCGAATGAAGCGGCTACGAGCCGTGGGTGCCCGGCGAGCCCAAGGTTACTGACCTTTCATGCTCCGTGCTCCCCGCGCCGTCAGCTTGATCCGCTCTGACACCGCGGATGCTCCCCCCGCCCTGGGGGGGGCCACGACAGCGTCCCATGGGGTGACAGCGGCACACGGGGGGGTGCTGGGGTCGGGGAGGGGGGGGCATCGCCGCAATCGATGCTGCGACTCAGAGCCGGTCGATGAGGCTGAGTGTGGAGGGTGATGCTGGGGCTCTGTGAGGGCCTTGTACCCCCCCCGGCTCTATGGGGGGGGTCTCGGTGTCACCCCACCTGCACAGGAGCTGGGCACCCCAATGGGGAGGGTGTGGGGGGGGTGGCTTGGATGGCACGAGGATGTCTCTGGGGTCCTGCCCCATGGGTGCGGTGTCACCTTTGGGTGACATGTTCGCTGCCCACCCCACCCAGGGGACATCCCCCCCCCCCCCCCCGCATCAGCCTGGGGGGTGCCCCAAGTGCCAAGGCCTCCCCGACAGGCACCCAGCGCTGGTACCCGCCTCCTGGGATGTGCTGCGGCACCCATGGGTGCTCTCCTATTCCCCGGGTTTCCCCACGGTGGGGTGGGGGGGGCAGGATGGCTCCCGGGTGCCCCCCCACGTCATGGGGGGCTCACGGGGGAACCCCAGCAAGCGCTGCTGCCTGTCCCTGGGCTCCCAGCACTGGGGCTGGGATGGAAACCCTGCGCCCTGGCCTGCTGGCGGGGCTCTGCAGTCCCCGGCTTTGCCCTCTGTGGCTACCGGGTTCAAGCGGGGGACCAGCAGCTTTTTTTTTTATTTTTTATTTTTTCTCGCAGGTCGCGTCTTCAACGGCTCCGCCAAACCCATCGACAGCGGCCCCGCCGTGATGGCCGAAGATTTCCTGGACATTAACGGTGACCGCGGGGCGTTGCTCTGACGGCTCCTTTTTCCCGCCCGCGGGTCTCGGGGGGACCCCCAGGAGGCGGGTCGGGGTGTGGGGGTGCTGCCTGGGGAGCCCATCGCACCCCAGGGCTGGCGCTGGGTGGCTGCGCTGGTGCAAGACCTCGCTTCCTCCTTTCCCTCCTAATTTTTAGCACCAATTGGGGCGATTCCTCCATTTTGGGGTGTCCGTCCCCCCCCCCAGGCACCTCATCTCCCCTCCCCGCTCCAGGCCAGCCCATCAACCCCCACAGCCGCATCTACCCCGAGGAGATGATCCAAACCGGGATCTCGCCCATCGACGTGATGAACAGCATCGCCCGGGGCCAGAAGATCCCCATTTTCTCCGCTGCCGGGCTCCCCCATAACGAGGTGGGTCCCCACGAGGGGGGGGGCTGAGCCCTTGTGCACCCCCCCAGCGGCGGGTGGAGGAGGAGGGGGAGGATGGAGGGGGCAGCGCGGGGGGATTTGGGAAGCCTGGAGCCCATCTCCTGCATCTTTCCTCCCTTCTGTTTGCTCGGATGGGTCAGACCCACTTTTTGGGGTGGTTGTTGGGTGCCCCAACCGCTCCCCCCCAACATCCCCCCCCCCCCCTCCCCGTGCTGGGCTGGTGCACACAGCTAAAGGGAAGCTCCTGGCCCCTCGTGCCTCAGTTTCCCCACCCGAGGGGGAAAACAAATGCTGCTGCGCCCAAGAGGGGGGTGAAGCGATCTGGGCTGATGTGGGGTGTCCGAGATTGGAGGGTGGGGGGGCCACAGACCACCCCATGGCCCCCCCCGGCACAGACAGTGATGGGATGGGAAGAAAAAACAGCCCTGAGAGATTGGGAGTGACAGAGGAGGGCGACCACGAGCCACGGCACGACGGGCACTGGGCCACGGCGAGTTGCTGCGGCTACCTGGGGGTGGGGGGGACCCCACCGCCCCCCAACCTGCGGGTCTGGGGGTGCCGCTCTCTGCTTGGCCCCCCCCCAAGATCTCTTTCTCCACGCTCCTGCCCCCGCGGCTGCAGATCGCGGCGCAGATTTGCCGCCAGGCCGGGCTGGTGAAGAAATCCAAGGACGTGGTGGACTACCACGAGGACAACTTCGCCATCGTCTTCGCCGCCATGGGGGTGAGTGTCCCCCCACCCCGGGACAGGAGGGCCCGGCCGAGCCCCCTCCTTGCCCCCCTCGGCCCCCGCTGACCGGGCCCTGCTCCCACCGGGCAGGTCAACATGGAGACGGCTCGCTTCTTCAAGTCGGACTTCGAGGAGAACGGCTCCATGGAGAACGTCTGCCTCTTCCTCAACCTGGCCAATGACCCCACGTGAGGCAGCCCGGGGCCCCGCCATGACGCGGGATCTCCTTCCCTCTCCTTCCCTCTCCTTCCCTCTCCTTCCCTCTCCTTCCCTCTCCTTCCCTCTCCTTCCCTCTCCTTCCCTCTCCTTCCCTCTCCTTCCCTCTCCTTCCCTCTCCTTCCCTCTCCTTCCCTCTCCTTCCCTCTCCTTCCCTCTCCTTCCCTCTCCTTCCCTCTCCTTCCCTCTCCTTCCCTCTCCTTCCCTCTCCTTCCCTCTCCTTCCCTCTCCTTCCCTCTCCTTCCCTCTCCTTCCCTCTCCTTCCCTCTCCTTCCCTCTCCTTCCCTCTCCTTCCCTCTCCTTCCCTCTCCTTCCCTCTCCTTCCCTCTCCTTCCCTCTCCTTCCCTCTCCTTCCCTCTCCTTCCCTCTCCTTCCCTCTCTTCCCTCTCCTTCCCTCTCCTTCCCTCTCCTTCCCTCTCCAGCTCCCTCATCTCCAGCTCGCTCTCCTCCTCCTCCTCAGCCATCACCCAGTCCCAGCTCAGGGGTGCCTGCTCAGAGATCCGGGGTCCCCGGGGGTGCCTGCTCCCCCCTGCCCACAGCTGCAGGGAGCCCGTGCGGCTCTGCCGGGCTGGGGGGGGACCATTGGGATTCGGGGTTCCCACCCTGTGCCCCCCGCAGGATCGAGCGGATCATAACCCCCCGCCTGGCCCTGACCACCGCCGAGTTCCTCGCCTACCAGTGCGAGAAGCACGTGCTGGTGATCCTGACGGACATGAGCTCCTACGCCGAGGCCCTGCGGGAGGTCAGCGCCTGGCCCCCGCCTCAGCCCCGCTCCCCGGGGGGGACACGCTGCGCTCCTGGGGTGCGCCCGGGGTGCTCAGGGTGCCCAGAACATCTGGGGTGCCTGGGATAGTTGGGGTGTTCAGAATGCCTGGGGGAGCTCAGGGTGCCCAGGACACCTGGAGTGCTCAGGGTGCTTGGGGTGATGGGGGTGTTTGGGGTGCTCAGGGTGTCCAGGGTGTTTGGGGTGCTTGAGGTGCTGGGGGTGCTCGGGGTGATTGGGATATTTGGGGTGCTCAGGGTGCCCAGGACACCTGGGGTGCTTGGGATGTTTGGGGTGCCCAGGGTGCTCAAGGTACTCGGGGTGTCCAGGGTGTTCATTTGGGGTGCTCAGGGTGTTTGGGGTGCTGGGGGTGCCCAGGGTACTCGTGGTTCTGGGGGTACTCATGGTACTTGGGGTGCTCGAGCCCCCCAGCGCCCAGCCCACCCGCCCCATCCCGCAGGTGTCCGCAGCCCGGGAGGAGGTGCCCGGCCGCCGCGGCTTCCCGGGCTACATGTACACGGACCTGGCCACCATCTACGAGCGAGCCGGGCGCGTGGAGGGCAGGAACGGCTCCATCACGCAGATCCCCATCCTCACCATGCCCAACGACGGTCAGCACCCCGGGGGGACGCGGGGGGGTCCCCGCAGGGTGCCCACCGCGCCGCCGCGAAACGCCGAATCGTCTGATTTTAACGGGTTCTGGGGGAGCCGGGGGGGTTCCAGAAGCTTGCTGGGATGCTTCTGGGTTATTTTTTCCCCAAAATCATCTCTCTGCCCCCCCCCGCCCCCGCTGGAGCGGAGCGCTGGGTTTCAGCCCAATGATGTTGTTGGGGGGGGTTAACTTGGGGGTCATGGGGGGGTGCAGTTCTCTTCCTGGCGATGGGGGGAACCGCCTCTTGCTCACAACCCCAGGCCTGTGCAGTTTCCCGGGGGCTCCAGTCCCCCGTGCTCGGCTGAGCAGCCAGATGTATTTTGGGGGTTCACCCCCCCCTTTTTGCCCCCCCAGACATCACCCACCCCATCCCCGACCTGACGGGTTTCATCACCGAGGGGCAGATTTACGTCGACCGGCAGCTCCACAACAGGCAGGTCTGTCCCCGCGCCCTGTCTGGGGCTGGAACCCCCCCGAGAGCTCCGGGATGGGGGTGCCGAGGGCGGGGGGGTGAATTTTGGTGTGTGGGGGGGTCCCTCTCGCCCTGCAGATCTACCCCCCCATCAACGTGCTGCCCTCCCTCTCCCGCCTTATGAAGTCGGCCATCGGGGAGGGCATGACCAGGAAGGACCACGGCGACGTCTCCAACCAGCTGGTAAGAGGCGGATTTTGGGGTGAAAGGGGCGGGAAATGGGATTATTTGTCCCTTCAGAGCCTTCCTCCCCCTCCCTGGGGCTGAGCCTTTGGTGCTTTTGGACCTGAGAGCTTATTTCTGGCTCCTCCGCGAGGTAAGGGGTGGGATGCTTTACCCTGGGGGGGGGCTACCAAGCCCCAAAGCAGGACCATAGCATGATTTTTTTTTTTTTTTTTTTTTCCCTGAGCAGCATTAATTCTTCTCTAAAATATAATTATACCTAACGTGGACGCTGCAGGGACCCAAACGCTTTGAAAAGCCCCCGCAAACTGACCCCCAGACTCGGGGTGTCCCCAAGGGTGGCCTGATGTTTCTCAAAGCTGGGTAGGGGGGAACCTCTGCTGCTTCCCCGCGCCCCCGCCCCGGCCTCGGTGGGTCACAGGCAGCGTCCGTCTGTCCCCCCCCGCAGTACGCCTGCTACGCCATCGGCAAGGACGTGCAGGCCATGAAGGCGGTGGTGGGGGAAGAAGCGCTCTCGCCCGATGACCTGCTCTACCTGGAGTTCCTGCACAAGTTCGAGAAGGAATTTATCACCCAGGGTGAGGCGGGATTTTGGGGGCCGGATTAACCCCCCCACCCCTACCCAGCATCTCCCCGCTGCTGCAGCCTCCCCCCTCTGCCTCCCCCCAGGTCCCTACGAGAACCGCAGCATCTTCGAGTCGCTGGACGTGGGTTGGCAGCTCCTGCGCATCTTCCCCCGGCAGCTGCTCAAGCGCATCCCCGAGAGCGTCCTGGCCGAGTTCTACCCCCGCGAGGCCAAAGCGCCGGGCCAGGGGCCGGCCACCACGGCCCTCTAACCCCCCCAAACCAATATTTATTTCGGGGGGGGGGGGGGGGGGGCAACCTCACTTCCCCCCAAACCTTTAGGGACGCCCCCTGCAGCAGGGCTCAGCTGCCAGGGCGCTGCGGGTCCCCCCCAAGGGGTGAGAAACCTCTTTTTTTTTTTTTTTTTTTTTTTTTGCGTAATAAAATCAGTGTGGTCACCAAAAACCCGCCCTGTGCTCCCAAACCTTCACACACACCCCCCCCCTCTCCGGGGGCTGTCCCCCCCCCCCTTCCTGCTTGCCCCCCAGGAAGCTGCCCCAGCTCCCACTCCTCAAACCGCGGCGCTTTTTTATTTTTAATTTTAAGACGAGCGGGGAGGTGTAAAGGCCGTGGGAGGGGGGTGTTTGCTGCGGAGCTGCATGGGGAAGGACGGGGGGGGGGTTTAGCAGTGCTGGGTTTACAGTTAGGCTCGAATTTAAAGGTCTTTTCTGACCTCAGCAGTTCTGATCAAAGCGAGCGCGGCCGGGGCAGAGCCGCTTTCGGTTCCCGGTGGGTTTTGCACCAGAATTTCGCCCCCGCTGTAAATACCGTCCCGCTCGGCTGGGCCTGGCTTTGCGTCCAAACCAAGGGTTCAGCTGAGTCCAGCTCTGCAGCCCAGCCAAGGGTTTGGCTGGGCTTGGCTTTGCGGCCCCCACCGAGGGCTCAGTCCCGGCCTGGGTGCTCGCCCCCGCCGGGGCCGGGGGTGCAGCCACAGAGGCTGCGCGGTTTCACTTCCCCGCTCTGGGGGTGTGGGGAGCGCGAGGCGGGCGCAGGGGAGGGGGGGCAGCACCCGCCGAGCTGGGGGGGCTGGGGGCCACCAGCCACACCGTAGCCATGGCCTGGGCCGGGGAAGGTGCTGGCCAGCTCACAGGTGAGTTGGCCATTGCGGGGGGGGGTCCTGGCATGGGGAGGGGCTCCTGACACGGGGGGGTCCCTTTGCTGGGCAGCACCCCCATCCCGTGGGTCCCACAGGGAGCCCCCACGTTGCAGGGGGTGTGAGGGCCCAGCAGGGGAGGGTGGATTACAAATGGGGGGGGGGTGTGTGGGGGTGTGTGTGTGTGTGGGGGGGGGTGTGTCCCCGTGTCCCAGATTCGGTCTGTGAGGGGAAAGGGGGGGAGGTGGGTGCCTGATTCCAGCCAAAACACCCAAAAGGGGGGAGCTGGGGAAGCACTGTGTCCCCCCCCAAGGAACACCTGGGGATGAAGCCGCTCCCCAGTCCTGAGCGCTGGGCCCCCCCCTGCGATGGTCCCTGTGGACACGCTCTGTCTGCACATGGGGGGCTGTGTCTGCCCCCCCCCGACCAGTCCCCCCAGTGCCCGGGGGTGCTGGGGACCTGCCCGTTTTCCTCAGGACACACCAGCGAGGTGGGGGGGTGTGGAGCGGGGTGGGGGCTCAGCAACCCCCTCACAGAGCGGGACGAGGCTGCGCAAACCCCTCCTGGGCTTCCACCTGCGCTGGTGAACCCTCCATGGCCCCCCCGCAGCCATCCCGGAGTCGGGCAGCAGCGAGGAGGAAGATGAGGAGGAAGATGAGGAGGAGGCGGCAGCTGTGGCGCAGGTATCGCTCACAGGCTCGGGTTTTGTTGTATTTTTTTCCTTGTGCCCCGTCACCCCGAGGTGGGGGGGTGGTCCTGCCATGCCCCCCCGGCTGTGGGCCCTGGGGCCAGGGGGTGCCGGTCAGCGCTGGCACGGGCACGCAGCCCCAGCGCGGCTGGAGGCGCCCGGGCGGCTCGGGGCTCACCGAGACCGGGCAACGCAATGCCAGTGCAACGCTAACACAATGCCAGTGCAACGCTAACACAATGCCAATGCAATGCCAACGTCACGCCAGTGAGATGCCAAGATGACACCAACATGATGCCAACGCAACACCAATGCAATGCCAACACAGTGCCATGGCAATACCAACACAACGCTGTGCCAAGGCAATGCCATGCCGTGCCAATGTAATGCCAATGCAATGCCAACACAAATGCTGTGCCAACGCAAGGCCAATGCAATGCCAACGCAATGCCAATCAATGCAGTGTCAGCGCAACACCAATGCAACACCAACACAATGCTGTGCCAACGCAACGCCAGCACAGTGCCATGCCAACGCAACACTGTGCCAACACAACGCTGTGCCAATGCGAGGCCAACACGACGCCAATGCAGTGCTGTGCTAACGCGATGCCAAGGCCGTGCCAACGCCGTGCTAATGCAAGGCCAACACCACGCCAATGCCATGCCATGGTAATGCAGGGCCAACGCCATGCCCAGGCCGTGCCAACACAATGCTGTGCTAACTCAGTGCCAACGCCATGCCCACGCCATGCCATGCTATGCAATGCCAACGCCGTGCCGAGGCCGTGCCCCCCGCGGTGCCGTGCCAGCACAATTCCAACCCGGGGCCGTGCCCCGCGATGCCACGTGCGTGTCTCTCCCCAGCAGCACCCACCCCTGGCGCCCGAGGCGAGCGAAGCGGAGGAGCAACTGGCCAAGCTCGAGCAGGGTGAGCCCCGACCCACCCCGCTGGCACAGCCCGCTCCGGGCGCTCGGTGATGGGGTCAGCCGGAGGCGGGAGGGGGGACACAGCCCGGCGGGACCCCTCCCCTGGCACCGGGGGCTGAAGCCGGCCGCGGGCACTGGCAGCGTCGCAGGCGCTGCTGGCCGAGCTCTCGGCGCTGGAGACGGAGTTTGAGGTGGAGAGGACGTGCCGGCAGCAAGCCGAAGCCTACGCGGCCCAGGTAGGGAGGGCAGCCTGTCCCTGGGGGTGTCCTGTCCCCCCCCTCAGCACCCTGGTACCCACCACCGGCCCCTCGCTGCGGGTACAAGGGTGCCGGCGCATCCCCCCCTCAACACCCCCGGCTTGGTGGGCGCGGTTGAGACCCCCAGTTCTTGCGGGGGGGGGGGGGGGGGGGGGGTGTCTCCATCACACCCCAGGTGAAACAGGAGAACAAGCAACTGAAGCGGCTCAGCTTGGCCCCCCCGGACCCCCCCGAGGAGGGGCCCCCCGAGGAGGACCCCGACCCTGTGCAGGAGCAGCTCAGGGGTGAGCCGGGCTTGGGGGGCGCCTGGCTCATCCTCATCCAGAAACAGCGAAGCCAGAGGCAAAAAACACTCCCCCCCCCCGCGCCCCCCCCCGGGCCACCCTGGTGTCCCCTAAGCCCGGTTCAGCAGCTTTAGGCTGAGCCTGGGCCTTGCTCTGGGTACACAAGGAGAAAGCGACACCGAAACGAAGCGAAAAAAGGGAAATGAAAGAGAAATGAGGGCTGAGCTCCTCCCGCCCCGCAGTGCCGGGGGGGGGCTGGGGGGGCCGGGATGCACCCCTGGGAGAGATGCACCCCCTTGGTGGTGAGGACGCTCTGCTGGGGGGGGGATGGACCCCTGGGGGGGATGCCCCACTCCAGCCAACCCCCACCCCTCTCCCCCATCCAGGCGATGCTGGGACTTTGCCCTGGGGGGGCTGGGGGGCAGCTCTGGGGAGAGAGAAGGGTCCTGTGGGTCACGGTGCTCCCCCCCCCCATCCCCACCCCCACCGGGGGTCTGTCCCTCTGGGTCACCCCCCAACCAGCGTCCAGCACTGGTGTCACGGCCAGGAAGGGGGTGACGTGGGGGGTGTTGCTGTGGCCCCACCAGCCTGGTCCTCAGGGAGGGCTGTGCCCCCCCTTTCCCACCCCCTTTTGCCCCCCCTTGTCCCCCCCCTTTCTCACCCTCTGCTCTCCCTTTCCCCCCCTCTTTTCTCACCCTTTGCTTTCCCTTTTCTCACCTCTTGTCCCCCAACCTGTCCCCCACTTTCCCCACCCCTTGTCCCCCCTTTCCTGCCCCCTCACCGCCCGCTCTCCCCCCCCCCGTTGCCCCCAGACCTGCAGCAGAAGATCTCCTGGCTGCTGGCGCAGCGGAAGGATCTCACCGTCCAGCTCCAGGACCTGCAGCGGCACAACCAGCACCTGCAGGACCAGGTACCACCCCCCACCCCCCCCCGGGGACCCCCAACCGAGCAGACACCCCCCACCCCCCCTTCCAGAGCCCCCCTTCACCCTCCTTGTTCCCCCCCTTCCCCAGCTCATCCTTGTAGCTCCCTGTAGTTTTGGGGGACTAGACCCTCCCCTCTGTCTCCTGGATGCCCCCCGGGGGGGTGGGCACGGTGGGGACCCCCCCCTAGCTGAACCCGAGGCTGAGGGGGGGAGGTTTGTCCTCTTGCAGCTGGAGATGGGGCAGGGGGAGCAGCAGCGCCTGCGGGCAGCCCTGGCCACTAGCCAGCGGGCACTGAAGTCCTCCAAGAGAGGTGAGTTGGCTTCTCCCAGTGCCACCAGTGCCACCCAGGCTGCTGAACTGGTGCGGCCAAAGGCCACGCTGAAGCGCTGGGACCTGCAGCCGGGTTGGTGGGGGGGGTCCCCATCCACAAGAGGTGGTTGTGCCTGGGGTGCAGGCACCCCCCCACCCTGTCCTGGTGTGTCCCCCCACCCCCCCGACCCCCCTTCTCTCCCCGCAGTGTCCCAGCTCGTCGCCCAGGATTACTGGGAGACACTGGAGCAACTGGAGCTGGAGCAGGACCTGCGCCTGCACGCCGAGACCTTCGCCCACGAGGTGCCCATGGGTGCTGGGGGGGGGGCACAGCGGGAGGGCTGCTTGTTTCCAGGGCCAACACCCCAAAACTGAGCCCGCTGCTGGATCCCGAGAGGGTGGGGACGCTCCCCCCCCCCCCCCCCCCCCCCGCTGTGATCCTCTGGGGTGAAATCGGGCGCTTTTGGCTCCCCTGGAAAAAGTGGGAGGTTTTCTCTCATCGGGGTGAGCCTGAGGGCTCAGTCTCCCCCTCCCTGACCCCCCCTCACCCCCGCGGCAGATGCTGGTGCAAAAGAAGGAGGCGAACAGGCAGAGCGCGATCCTGCTGCGGAGGGGGGGGCCCAGCGCCCAGCTCCTGGCAGCCCTGGGGGAGGTGGGGCGCCTGGCGCGGGCGCTGGAGGAGCAGCAGCAGCGGGTGAGTCCCCGAGGGGAGGGGGTGACACTGGGGGGGGGCTGTTGGGGTACAACACAGCTCCAAGGCTGCTGGTGGCTCTCCTGGGGCGCGGGAACTGGCGGCGAGCGGGATCAGACCCCCCCCAGCACCCCCACAGGTTGTTTTTGCCGTGAATTTCCATCGTCACATTTCAGGTCCCACAGCTGGGCTACCATGTCCCCACACTGGGCTACCAACCCCCACCTGGCTGAAAACTGCCCTAAAAGGAACTTGAAGTTCCTTATCGAGTGCCAATTTTTGGGGGTGCGAAGCATCTGCATCCCTAGATGGGGTTGATGGGGAGGGGAGGGGGGGTCCCCAGCTCCTGGGCTGCACCCAGCCCCCCCCCGCGCCCCCCCCGCCCAGGTGAAGGAGCTGGAGGAGCAGCTGGCGAAGCGCCCGGAGCTGGAGGAGCTGGATCTGGCCCGAGCTGCCCTGGCCGCGGCGGAGGATGAGAACCTGGAGCTGAGGAAGAGGCTGGGGGAGGCCGAAGGGCGGCTGGCGGGGCTGGAGGAGGAAGGTGGGTGGTTTCCTCCTGCCCGCTGCAGGCAGGAGCTGGCAGCGATGCTGCCTGCCCGTGGTTGCCACCGTGGGCTTGGGGGGGGTCCCAGCACCCCCCCCTGCACAGCACCAACCCCCCCCCCCCCCACGGCAGTGGGGTCACTGCAGAAGAAACTGGCCCGTGACCCATCGCCCCCCCGCACCCCGGCTCTGCCACCGCCGCCACCGCCGCTGCCACCCCCCGCACCCGCTGGCCCTGTGGAGTAAGTGACACCGCCGGACACCCTGGGGACACCCTGGTCACCCCCGGCCGGGGTAGCCCAGGGGCTTCCAGCTCGGTTCTGCCGAAGAAAATAAGCCGGGATGGGGGGAAATGTGGCTCCCCCCAACCCCACCGCTCTTGCCTGCCAGGCCTGGTTGTCCCCAAACTGTGCTTGGTTGTCCCCAATCTGTGCCAGGCTGTCCCCAAGCCGTGTCCGTGCATCGACCCAGCGGGAGGCGCAGGGTGTGGGGTGGGGACAGACCCCCAGGGGATGTTGGGGTGGGTGAGCTGGGCCCTGCTCCCAGCCGGGGGGGGTGTCCAGGCGCTGGGTTTTGGGGGACAAGGGGTGCAGCTCGGCCGGGCTCTCACCTCCCCTCTCCCCCCCCAGCCCGCTCTTGGCGATCAGGCAGAGGAAGGGGCTGGCAAACCCACAGCGTGGTAAGTCCGTCCCTGCCCCCCTTCCCCAATCCAGTTGCACCTCGGGGGGGTCCTGTGGCGTGGTGGGGACCCCCTGGACACAGGGGGGATGGGGTTTCACTGGGACGGGGGTTTGCCAACCATCCATCCATTCGGCCATCCCCATCCATCCAAAACCGCTGGTCCGGGGCCCTGTTGTGGGGCGATGGGCACCCTGCCCCCCTTACCCCCCCAAAAGGCTCCCAGCACCCCCCATCCTGCCCAGTGCGGGGGGCAGAGGAGCCCTGGCAGGGTCCTACCGTGGGTCATGGCCGGGTTTGGCCTCATGGGAGGGACCCCTGGGGCACGGGGGCAGCACGGAGAGGGGGGTGGCAGCTCCCCTCCTCAGCAGGGACCGGGCCCTGTCACGAGCGCGCGGGGTCTCAGCGTGTGCTCCCGGCGCAGGCAAACCAGAAGCTGCTGATGTTAAAGCTCGAGCCGTGCAGGAGATGATGGAGCGGATAAAGAACGGGGTGGTCCTGAGACCCGCCAAGGACCGGGCACCCCTGGACCAGGTAGGCTGGGGTCTGGGCTCGGTCGCTGCCAGATTTGAGGGGAAGTGTCCCCGGGGAGCCCCGGGGGTGGGTTTGAGGGGGCATCAGTAACCCCCGGGAGGTGCAGGATGCGGCTGCATCTACCCCCCCCCCTCTCCCCCAGGCTCTGATGCCCGGCAAACGGAGCAGCGCGGCGCTGGAGCTGCAGAGCATCCTGGTGAGCGGGGGGACACACACCAGGTTGTCACACAGCGGGGGACACGGTCCCCCCCGCTGCAGCTGTCCTGTGCTGGGGACATCCCGGCTGGCTGGGAAGGTGTTCCCCAGGGTCCCCCCTCAGCCTCGGGGTGCTGCGTGGTGTTTGCAGGGCGCCATGAGGAGGGCAAGCAGGAGGCGCAGCGGGCGGCAGAGCGGCCGCCGGGGCAGGGACAGGGACAGGGAGCTGGAATCCATCCTGCAGCGCCGGCGCCGGGCAGCTGATGCCACCCTGGGCACCCCCGGCCCCCCGCGGCAGGACGGCCACAGCGCCGGGGCTGAGGGGAGGCAGCGTCCCGGTACGGAGCAGGGCAGGGTGGGGAGTGGCGAGGGGGACGGGGGGATGAACCCCCCCAGGCGGAGAGTGGGAACATCCCCATGGACCCACAGAATCCTCTCGGCTGGAAAAGCCCTTGCAGCTCCTCCAGCCCCACCATGACCCTCCCCCTGACCGTTCCCAACTCCCCCAGATCCCTCAGCGCTGGCTCAGCCCGACTCCTCAACCCCCCCAGGGATCCCGGGGACTCCCCCCTGCCCTGGGCAGCCCATTCCAACGCCCAACAGCCCCTTCTGCACAGAAATCCTTCCTCAGAGCCAGCCTGACCCTGCCCTGGGCAGCTTGAGGCCATTCCCTCGGGGCCTGGCGCTGGGGCCTTGGCTCCAGAGACTCATCCCCCCTCTCTGCCCCCTCCTGGCAGGGAGCTGCAGAGGGCCAGGAGGTCTCCCCTCAGCCTCCTCTGCTCCAGACTGAACACTTGTCCCCTCACTGATGCTCCCTGGTCCCGTCACTGGGACCGGTGACAGGGCGATGACAGGGGGTCCCCACGGGCCTGGCGGGTCTCACCCCGCTTCACATCTCTCCTCTCCCTCTCCTCTCCATCCGTCTCTCCCCAGGGGAGGAGGACACTGGCACAGCTCCATCCAGGGATGAAGACGAGGTCCCGTTCAGGGCCCGGGTGGCCAGTGGCCTCCCCAGGACCCGGCCCCTCGCAAGGGGTACAGGGGAGCCAGGGTAGAGGCAGCTGCCCCCCCCCCCCCCCCCCCCACGTTGCCCTTGACCCCGCAGCTTCCAGCTCTCACCCTCATCTTCCAGCAGCTTCCATCCTTTTGTTTCTAATTAAAGAGAAGTGGCACGACATCCCGTCCCCTTCCGTGTTGTCACATCTGTCGGGCGAGGGGGTGGCAGCGGGACGGGGCTGGAGCTCCACAAACTGCCCCCAAGAGACCTCGGAGTAGGAGCACCCACCCTCCTGCCGCCCGGACGTGGCACTTATTGGTGTGTCCCCCCCTCTTCACCTCCGCGGGGGGAAGTCTCTGTATTTAAGGAGGCAAATGTCCCCCCCCCGAGCTCTGACCAAAGGGACCTGGGCTTGTGTTGGGGTGAATTAAGCTGGGGTGTGTCGTCCCCCCCCCTGCTGGATGCTGGACGCTGGGTGCTGCTGGTGCTGGCTGGGGGGTGCAAGACCCTTCTGGGTGCCCCTGGGGAAGCTCTGAGCAGCAGTTTGGGGGGGGATGGGACCCCCCCCATGACCCTCCTCTGTGGCTTCTGTCTCTTGCAGGAGGACCCCTGGGAGCGAGTGCCCCAAACTCCTGCTGAGGGGGAACCCCCAGACCCCTCAAGGTCTCAGTTTTTCCTTCAAAGTCCAGCTGTACCGTTACAGCTTCCCCCCCCCCCCCCCACCCCCAGGGCCCCCCAAATCTCTCCAGGAGATGCCCAGCCCTAGGGAGGGCTCATCGGGGACACACTCAGCACCCACAGATGGATGGGGCTCCCCCAAACTGCCGGGGCTGAGCGTTCCCAGGGTGGGGTGGGGGAGGTCCTGGTGGAATCCCTGCGTGTGTCCCCCCCCCACACCCCAAGCAAAGCTACAGAGCTGCTCCCCAAGATCCGCTGCTGCCAAACGCTGCCGTCCCCAGCGCTCGCAAGCCCCGGCTCTTCCTTTTAAATCCCAACCCCGATAAAAATACCGATTCGATGGTTTCTGCAGCTCCGCCACCTTGTCGCAGGCAGGAGGGGGTGGGCAGGGGCAAAGCGAGGGAGAGGATCCTCACCCCCCGCGCCTCCCTCCTTAGCCGCGGCCAGGTGGTTTTATTGCAGATAAATTAATAATAATTATTAATAATTTTCACAGGTCCTGAACTGGGGGCAAGGGGGGGGACGGGCTGCGTCTGGGAGAAACCCGGAGCTGGCGGCAGCGTCGCCCTGGAGTGTGGTTTTGGGGCACAAAGCGACGTGTTGGGGGGGTCCTCAAACACCCCTTCTCCCAGCAGAGGGGTCACCCCGTCCTCGGGATGTGCTGGGGGGGGGCAATCAGGCCCCTATAGAAGCAGCACATATATCTGGTATCACCCAGGGAGGGCTAAGCCAGGCTCAACCCTGGGGACAGGCACGGGCAGGACCCTTTTTTTTTTTTAAATTTTTTAACTAATTTATTGAGTTGTGTATCAGAGCGGTTGGGGTAGGGCGGAGTGCGGCTGCTCCCCCGCTTCCACACCACGCTCCTCCCCAGAGTTAACTATCCACTCCATTCAAAGCCCAGGCCTTAGGTTACTCCGTATTTACGCACCTTCCCGCTGCCTTTTTGCAAGAACTCAAGAGCTGGCGGGGATCAGACCCAAGAACCCGACGGAATACTCCAGGAAGACCCCTCAGCTGGGTCCTCTGCACCCCAGGAGGGGACAGACCCCCCCCTGCTGTTCCCCCAAAGACAGGCTGCTGTATGACAGCCCTCTCTCTCTGCCCTTTTTTTTTTTTTTTAATTTTCTTCCTCTTTCTCAAAGCCGTGGCCGACTTTAAAATATTTAAGGCAAGGAGCTTATCCTTCGAATTACGGAGCGTTTCTCATCCCGGCCTTTCGATTCTCCAGACACCTGAGGGCTGCCATGTGGAAAGCAGACAAGGCAAAACCTCTCGCCAGCCTTCACCCGAACATCAGCTCGTTCCACACATCCTCTTACTGGAAAAAGAAGGCGAGAGCCGCAGGGACCAGAGCGCTGGGACCAGCACTACCAGTTCAGAAAAAAAACCCCAGGGAGGCTGGAGCCAGGCTGTGCCCCCCCCACCATGCCCCACCACTCCCCCTTCCCGCATCAAGAGCTGAATTTCTCCAGATTTGGGCTGATCACACACTCCACCCCACCTGGTTCTGGCATTTCAGCCTCCGCCGGGGTGTGGGGGGGGAAAGCGTGGTTACTCATCTCCTGCCCTTTGCGAGGCGGCGCTGCCCGCGCTCTGCCCGCTCCCTATCGAGTGAATTCCTCTCCCCTGACTGCACCCTCCAAACACCCATGAAAAATCGATGGCAGCCCCGCCGGCTGCACCCACCCCGAGCCACGCCGCCTCCCAGGGCACCTGCCAATTAATAAACACGACTTTTAAAACACTTAATCAACGTGGGGATTCACACTTCTCCTCAAACCCTCTGCGGGGGAGCTCCGGCGCATCCTTCCCTCCTCCCTGTGAATCACGAGAGATTTGACATCTTCATTCCTCAGTTTCAGGGCAAAGAACGGGGCATTTTGACCCAAATTGGGCTCCCGGGAGAGGCTGCCCCAAACCTCCCCGCTTCCAGCTCACCGGCGAGCCCCCACGGCATTATCCTCTCCCCACGTAGCCTTCTAGCCTTCGTGGTTTTTTTTTTTCCCTTTCTTTTCTGATGCCTTTTAAATATTTATAGGGTTTCACGCTCGCTATCATCCAGTTACACGACTTAATCTGAATCTGGTTCAGCTCAAGGAAATGTGTGTCATTAACATCTTAAACACCCGGCGATGGCGAGCAGCAGTCAGGAAAAATGGATCTGTCATCTGGAAAAACACAAAGTAACCTGCCCTGGCTCGCCGGCCAAGCGAAGGGGAAAACGAGGATTCACAAGATGTGGTAGAAGGGACATAAAAGCCACTGGTTTGCCCCATTTACGTCCTGATTTTGGGGCTCTGCTTATACCCACTGAACCTGCCCTGCTCTCCCTGCCGTGGCAGCGACAGTTTTCCATCCCTCCTGCAACACATCCAGAAAAAAAAACAAAAACAGAATTTAAGCCCCGGGGGGAGGCAGGACGCTTGCCCTGCCGTGCCCCACTGCGCTCCAGGCGATGGAAACTGTGAAACACAGTTTGGAGCGGAGCTGTGAACACACAAAAATCACAACTGAGGTTGGAAAAGACCTTGAAGATCATCTAGTCCAACCGTTAACCTCACCCTGACCGCTCTCGACACGCGTCCAGGGGCTCCCCGCCACCCCCCCTTCAGTGCTGCTCGTGCCCACATCCCTCCTCGCTGCCTGGAAATCTAATTTTTTTTTTTTTTTCAGCCTGTTGGGGCATTAAACCTGGCGAGAGCGGGGAAGGGAGCAAAAGCAGGGCCCGGCGGCCCCCACCCTGTGGCCTTGAAGCAAAATTACAGCCCAACACTGGCGCTGGGGAGCTGCTGCTTTTCCAGGATGAGCAAGGCCGGTGGTTTTCGGCCGCCCCTTGTGTCTTCTTTCAACGCTTTCACCATAATTTCTCCCACTCCCCGATCGCAAAAAGCTTTGCACTGAAAAAATACCCACCTCCTGCCAATCCCTCCGGGTGACTGACTCCCCCAGGCCTCTGTGACGTGCCTCCTGCAGCCCACCTGTCCCCTCCGTAACTCATCCTCTGCTATTTCTCTAGAAACACCAAAAATAATCCGTGTTCATAACGGGCCATTTCCTCATGTGACACCGACTCAAAGACAGGAGCCAAATGCTTCCCCAATACGGTGAACGTCACCAAAAACCACAATTCTATGAAATCAGCATCAAACCACACCAGTGTTAGTGGGCCCCGAGCAAACCCGGGGCAGAGAGGGGCGTGGTGGGACCCTGTGTCCCACCTTCAGCCAGAACTGGTCATGAGAGAAAAATGAATCTCTTTTCCTCAGAAATACCTCAAAAAAAAACCCTCCTGAACCACAAAACTGCACTGCTGGAGCTGGGGTGTTCCTGTGGTACAGCCTCCCTGGGTCAGCACACAAGGTCTAGTCGTGGCACAGGCTGAGGTGAACAACACCAAAGCATAAAAAGGGGAAAAAAGGGCTTTTTTATGATTATAAGGAAAAAGAACAAAGGATACACCTTTTTTTTTTCTTTCCTTTAGGAAAGGAGGGAGGCCTGGTGAGTTTAGCAGTAGTGGGAATGCAGCATCCCGGCTGCTCAACGAGGCTTCCCACAAAAAACCAAAAAAAAAAGATAGAAAAGTGGGTATTTCCAACATTAAAATCGACCCAAAAGTGATGTCGAGTCCTTTGACTCGAGGGGGGACACCAGCATCCTCCAGTGCTGGCAGGCTCCCAGCGGGAACAGGCGGGACTTTGACAGTTTGATTATATTTTTAAATTTTTTTTTTAATTGAGGGCTCTGTGTAAACCTCAGTTAAACGTCGAGTGCGTTCTGCTGCCACTCCGAGGGAACCGCTGCCCCCCTCCACTCCCAGCCAGACCACGCCACGCACAAACCTCCTGGGTTTAGAGCCCTGCAGACGCCGCCTCGTGGGTCCCCGAGCAGGGTGGGCAGCACTGGGGGGGGGTTGGACCCTCCCCGGGCTCGGCTGGAGCCAAACATCTCCCTGCAGAGAGTCCCGGGGGTGAGGGGAGCTCTAATAAAAAGGCACGAGCCCTCTGGCCAGCGCCGCCGGCACCGTCGCCCAGTTTTAGCGTTCCCAGCAAAATCCCTTCGAGAAACATCGAGGAGGGCTCGGGGGAGGCCAGGGGTCGGCGCCGCCTCGCAGCCCGCGGCACACTTTGGGTCAGTGCTGCTCCTCGGGCTCAGTAAATCTTCTGTCGGCTGGGCAGGATGGCCTCCTTGATGAATGAGAAGATGAGGAGGATACCGGAGCGTTTCCCTCTCTTCCCCTTGGTGAAGTAGTTGGAGACGACGTCGTCTGCGGAGAAAGGAACGATCAGCAACAGCCAGGGGGGACAGGGGAGGGGTCTGAGCCCCGGGCTCAGCACTGGGGAGGCCGCCCCTCGCTGAGGGGGTTCAGTTTTGGGCCCCTCACCCCAAAAAGGCCATTGAATGACTCGAGCGTGGCCAGAGAAGGGCAACGGAGCTGGGGCAGGGTCTGGAGCACAGGTCTGCTGGGGAGCGGCTGGGGGAACTGGGGGGTTCAGTCTGGAGCAGAGGAGGCTGAGGGGAGACCTCCTGGCCCTCTGCAACTCCCTGCCAGGAGGGGGCAGAGAGGGGGGATGAGTCTCTGGAGCCAAGGCCCCAGCGCCAGGCCCCGAGGGAATGGCCTCAAGCTGCCCAGGGCAGGGTCAGGCTGGCTCTGAGGAAGGATTTCTGTGCAGAAGGGGCTGTTGGGCGTTGGAATGGGCTGCCCAGGGCAGGGGGGAGTCCCCGGGATCCCTGGAGGGGTTGAAGAGTCGGGCTGAGCCAGCGCTGAGGGATCTGGGGGAGTTGGGAAGGGTCAGGGGGAGGGTCATGGTGGGGCTGGAGGAGCTGCAAGGGCTTTTCCAGCCCAGACGGTTCTGGGATCAGATCCAAACCCACCAACAGCCACGGGGGCCCTGGGGTGTCTCGTCCGATCGCAGGACGACTCACTGCCTCTAAAGCACCAAATTTCTGCTTTGCTCACATCTGGGTGACCTGGGCGCTCCCATAGGCCGCCAAGAGGGACCCCAAATCCTGAGCTCCCTTCCCTGAGCTGCAGCAAGAGCCCAGAAGAAGCCCCAGGACTGCAGAAACGCAGGAACTCTGCAGCCACTCTGCTCCTCACCCTTCTCTTGCCTCGGCTTTAGCCGAGCAGCTGCCTCCCCTGTCCCCGCCCTGCACAGAGAGAACTGGGGGTGCTGAGCACACAACCCCCATCAAAAAAAATAAAATCCCAACAGTGGGTGTCTGCCGGGGCCTCGGGAGCGCTCACCTCCAGGCTGCACTGTGGAAGGCAGGACGTTCTCTCCGGCCGACAAGGAGACGAAAAAAGCGAAAGGGATTAACCACAAGCAAAACGTGAAGTAGGCGAGGACCTGCGGGCAGAGCAAGGGGCAGTGAGGGCAGAGCTGAAACGACACCCAGAGGCCGCTCCCACGCCGGCTTCTGTCTGCGCTGACCCCCCCCGGGGGCTGCCTCAGCCCCAATGCACCTCCCTGTGATCCACCCCAAGTTTCTACCTGAACCCCTCAGGGGAAAGGCACCGAGGGGAGAGAACGGCAGCTGAACCTCTGCCACGTCTCTCGGGAGTGAGGTAAGGGCGCCCTGCGAAGCTGCCGAGGGGATCAAATTCACCCAGAGACTTCCACGGAGGCACAGGGCGTGCAGGAAAAGCCTTTGCTCCTGTCCCAGGTGCCTGAAAACCCCTCCTGCTCCCAAACCCCAGGACTCTAAAGAGCACAATTAAAAAAAAAAAAAACCACAACAGGAATTTGGCTGTTATGACTAATTAAACCCTCTTCACACCTTCCAGGGATGAAAAAGAAGAGTCAAAGCCTGGGCTTGCTGCAACCCCCCCGGGGTGGGACATTGGAGCAGCAGGGAGAACCGAGCTGCAAACTCTGCGGAAGTGTTAAAACTCCGTAAAAAGGTTGCTGGTTTTTTAATTTTGGGGTGGTTTTTTTTTTGTTTTTTTGTTTTTTTATCCACGCTAAGCTGCAGCTACTGTTGGGCCCAAAAGCAGCCCCTTGGTGAATGTGAACCTTCGTCTTGGCTGGCGTGAGGCTGGTGACCAGAAGAAGCAGCACATCAGAGACATCAAAATAATGAGGAACAATAATTCCAGAAGGGAAGCAATTTGTGGTTAGCTCGTAAAAAAATTAAAAAAAAAAAAAATTATTGCCTAGTTTTCAGCATTTCAAGAAATAAAAATCTGTGCTTAAAATTCAGTATTTCTTCTGCCCTTCAGCTGAAAGCCCCAAGCCCACACCCGAGAAAAGAAACTGCAGCTTCTCTGGTGCTTCTGAGGGAACAAGTGCAGGAACCCCCAGGGAAAGCCTGCGAAAAATATTCTTGGTGTGTCCTACTGCTGACCAAAAAAAGGGCATTTTCCCTTTCCTGCCTCCCAGCTGCACGCTGGCTGGAAAAACGCGGACCGACTCCTTCCCAAAGGTCTCTCACCTCAGAGAACAGGTAATACTCCTCGGCAAAGTACTGGAACGCTAAGTAGTGGTTGAATATAACCAGCACTGCCAAGGGAAAATAAAAAAAGTCAGTCTCCAGCTTGGAAGAAATGAAAGAGGACACCCACCTGCCCCGGCAGGAACAGCCCCTCCCTCCCCACGGCCCCTTTTCTGCCGCCGCTAAAATATTTTCACGCATCTGGTGAGAAATGGGGTGAGCGGGCAGAGCCCCCCCTGCCCTGTCCCAGCTATGGGCTGTTCCTCTCTGCAGCCCCCGTTGAGCCCCTCATCCCTCGGGTACTTTATCCCCCGACGTGCCCCAGCAGAGCCCAGCCTGACACTGAGAGAGAAGCGGCAAAAAAACCCGGCGTGTGCCCGACAGCTGCTGTGGAGAGAAGCTCTTGCGCCATCTGTAAACCAAATCAAGGTGAAATGCGGCCAGGACAGCGGGGGTCACGCCGTCCTCAGCGGTGAAAAACACCGTTTAGTTCTTCAGAGGCAGAAATCAGAGCTTCTGTCACCTTTTCTTTGAGGTGCCAACACCCCGCCTGGGAGCGCCGGGTCGGCAGAGCCCCAAACGCGGCTTTGTCGTCCTCTCCGGCCTCAGGACGTGGCTGAAGATCCAGATGAGAGCCCGGATCTGCCAGGAAACGCAGCCCCTGACCTACAGCCGCGGGAGAGCTACGCTGATTTTCAAGCAGGGGATAAAATCGTGGCTTTGGGGAGCACAGCCGTGTGCAGACAGCGCCCCAGAACAGGCATCGGGGAGTCAGGTCGGAAGAAATTGTGCCCGTTTGCAACTTAACGTGTCGCTCCCCATCGCTCCGAGCAGAGCGTGAGCTCAGATCCCTGTACGGGACCCTAAAACCTGCCGGAGACGTGTTGGGAACAAACTGTCTGCGCTACTCAGACCAGCCAAAAACCAGTTGAATAGGCGGAGTTACTGTTCCACCAGCAGAGGCCTGGCAGCAGAGCTACTCCCGGGCTCAGCCTACGGTGTGGAGCAACAAACCAACACTTAAACTGCCTGTTTTGCCCCCAAAAATCGCTGCTGCTGCTTGAATTCCCTGCCCGACCCCACGCTACACCCCTGCGCCCGCGCCAGCCCCCCAAAAGAGAGGGGAGACCCCCGTGCCTGTCTCACACCAGGGTTTGTGCGGGCAGGGCCTGGCAGCCGCAGCGGGGCTGGATCCACACCACCGCACAACCACCACGGGAAAGGTGCCAGAAACCCCCCCGGCTGCAGCCCGACGATGCATTTTTCTAACAGCAAACCCGAGCAACTCCCACATTAATTGTGGCCATTTTGTCTCAAAAGCTCTTCTCTCCCCGCACGCACCAGCTCCTGACGATGACACGCGCAGCCCAGCCTGACGTCAGGCTGTTAATTCCACACGCCAGGTTTGGTCGTTTGACTTCAAAACCCTTTTTTTTTTTTTTTTTTTTTAAAAAAATCAAGACCCAGCGACAGGTTCCCAGGGAGGCCGCTGAGCTTCGGGCCGGCCGGGAGCTCGTTTCCCCAGCGGAGTTTGAAGCAGAACCAGCCGTGGGGGTGCAGCGGGAGGTGCCTGGGAAAGGCCCCGACGCACAAACCCGAAGGCGTTCGCCATGCCGTCAGGCCCAGCCCTCAGTTATCGCAGCTGCAGCATAAAAAAGCACCACACAAAGCTCAAAGTCCTTTGAAAAGCCCCAGCGGGAGGGGCTGCACCAGCAAAAGCCAAACTTTTGCTGCCACCCTGCGTTGGTGATGGGGGGGACGAGGGTTCCTGCTGCTCCCAGGGGAAGGCGACGGCCCCACTCACCGCAGGACAGGATGAAGTTGGAGGACGTCAGGACGATGAAGGGGAAGGTCTGCAGCAAACCGAAGTAGACGAGGTTGGTGAAGAGCCCCACGCCCACCATGAACCCCGGAAAGTGTTCAAAGAGGTAGAGGCCAACCAGCACGGCCGAGGAGAACTGGAAGAGAAAAAAAAGTGTAGGGGGGAGAGGTTACCTGGGGCAAACATGGCAGGACAGACAGGCAGGAATCAAGGGAATGGCCTCAAGCTGCCCAGGGCAGGGTCAGGCTGGCTCTGAGGAAGGATTTCTGTGCAGAAGGGGCTGTTGGGCCTTGGAATGGGCTGCCCAGGGCAGGGGGGAGTCCCCGGGATCCCTGGAGGGGTTGAAGAGTCGGGCTGAGCCAGCGCTGATATGATTAGATATTGATATATGATATGATTAGAAATGCAAGCCTGGAAAGAAAATGAATAAAAAGCAAAAACTTTGTGGCTGTTGAAGCTGCTTTGTTTAAAAAGTAGTTGAGGAACTGGAGGAAGATTATTTCTGTGAATGCTTTTTTTCCTCTTTGGTCAAAATGTAAATTTTTACTCCAAAGGTTCCAATATACAGATTTTTTTGGAGACTGCTTTGCTCTCACCGTTTCCCTACTCAGGGCACACTAAGATGGCGCTTGGGGACACGGTTTAGTGGTGGACTTGGCAGCGTTGGGTTAACAGTTGGACTCGATGATCTTAAAGGTCTTTTCCAACCTGAACGGTTCTGGGGTTCTATTCCGTGAGGGATCTGGGGGAGTTGGGAACGGTCAGGGTGAGCTCCATGCTTGGGCTGGAGGAGCTTCGGGGGCTTTTCCAACCTGGGTGATGATTCTGGGAATCCCATCCTGTTGCGGCTCCTGCGCCTCAGTTTCCCGAGCCAAGGGGGCAGAGGGGGTCGCCCAGGAGGGGTTCAGCACCCCCCCCGGGGTTAAGTGAGGTGCTGATTGAAGCAGCCTCTGCCAGCCCCCCCCCTCGCCAGCCGGAGCCATCGTGGGCCCAGGGGAACCAGGAGCTTCCCAAGTGCTTGTCCCCAAGGTCCGAAGCCGATGTCCCACCCCACAGCTGCCCCAGGGGGGAGTGGGGGGGATTTTGGGAAGGAACTGCCCGTTTCAGGGAGCACTGGGACTCACCCAGATCATGTACTTGATTATCCTCCTGGTGACAACCGTGTACTCCTCGATCAGCTCCGCCAGGTAGTAAAGCCCGGCAGCTGTGGGAGAAAAGCCTGGCTTAGCCCCGCGGGCTGGCAGGGACCCCCCCAAACACGGGGGAGAAACCGAAGGGCAGAGGTCTACCCCCCCCGCTCCCCACAACTCTCTGGGGCACCCAGGGGACACCCAGTAACTCCCAAACTCTGGGGCTTCCACAGGATCTCAGGGGCACCCACGGGACACCCCCCCCCCCAAACTCTGAGGCTTCCACAGAATGTCAGGAACCTCGGGGGCACTCATGGGAGGGCCCCCAAACGCTGGGGCACCCAGAGAACCTCTGGGACACCCCAAACTCTGAGGCTTTCACAGGATTTCAGGGCACTCAGAGGCCTCAGGGGACCCCCAAACTCTGGAGCACCCACAGGATCTCATGGACCTCAGGGACACCCATGGGACCCCCCCTAAACTCTGAGGCACCCACAGGATCTCAGGAGCACCCATGGGACCCCCAAACTCTGGGGCTTCCACAGGACCTCGGGGACACCCATGGGACCCCCCCCCCAAACTCTGGGGCACCCACAGGACCTCAGGAGCACCCACGGGACCCCCAAACTCTGGGGCTTCCACAGGACCTCGGAGACACCCATGGGACCCCCAAACTCTGGGGTTTCCACAGGATCTCAGGGTCCTCAGGGACACCCATGGGACCCCCCCCAAACTCTGGGGGCCCCACAGACCTCAGGAGCACTCAGAGGCCTCGGGGCATCCGAGGGCCCCCCTAATCTCTGGAACAGCCAGGTGCCCCCGGGAGGTGCCGGACCCGCGGCCCAGACTCGGGCGTAAGCAGGAGCTCAGGCTTCCCCCTCCCCGGAGCCAACCCCTTTACCGGGAAACACACGACATATCGCGGACAAGCCCCGGGAGGAGCCTGCGGCCGGGCCCAGACCCCTCCGCGGAGCCCCGGCGGCGGGCTCACCGATCGCCAGGGTGACGAAGGCCACCTGGATGAGCAGCGAGAGCCAGCTCAAGGCGTAGATGAACCACATGGCGGGCCGGGCCGGGCCCCGCCGCTCCCGGTCCCTGCT